>NC_037343.1:18716581-19016581 GCF_002263795.3 Bos taurus
TTTACAACAATGTATATATAACATTATATAACAACAATGTTTCCTGCTTGAGGACAGTTTCTCCTTCAGACTAATCCTGATATCTTAAAATGTATATTATGGAAGTGTGTCTGGTAAGATCCTTTTTTTGTTAGTTCTAATCCTGTCATCTTAAAATGTAAATTGTGGGAGTGGGTCTAATAAGATCTTTACAACCTTGAGACATTCTTTTTATTTATTGTAAAAACCAATTAAAAAAATATATACTTTCCTTGCTAAGAGTAGCAATGGGGGGCACTCTCCATCCCCCTTCTGATATCTATGTCAGAAGCTTGCTCTGTCCCTTTTTATACTTTATTAAGCATATTAAAAAGCAGAGACATTACTTTGCCAACAAAGGTCCGTCTAGTCAAGGCTATGGTTTTTCCAGTGGTCATGCATGGATGTGAGAGTTGGACTGTGAAGAAAGCTGAGCACCGAAGAATTGATGCTTTTGAACTGTGGTGTTGGAGAAGACTCTTGCGAGTCCCTGGGACTGCAAGGAGATCCAACCAGTCCATTCTAAAGGAGATCAGCCCTGGGTGTTCTTTGGAAGGAATGATGCTAAAGCTGAAACTCCAGTACTTTGGCCACCTCGTGTGAAGAGTTGACTCACTGGAAAAGACTCTGATGCTGGGAGGGATTGGGGGCAGGAGGAGAAGGGGACGACAGAGGATGAGATGGCTGGATGGCATCACTGACTCGAAGGACGTGAGTCTGAGTGAAGTCCGGGAGATGGTGATGGACAGGGAGGCATGGCGTGCTGCGATTGATGGGGTCGCAAAGAGTTGGACACGACTGAGCGACTGAACTGAAAACTCTGCTACACAAAAGCTCTTGAGTGATCAAGCCTTGTCCCTAGTCCTAAGCTAAATCTTCTCCTTGGGAGATCAGGAATCCAACACCATTCCCGTAAGCTATCAATAAGTACAGAGGGGAAAACAGCTTGGCTCTAATTTTGGATTTAGACCATCAACAATGAAGTGAAGGTTATATTTACAGATAGAAGGTGCTTCCTGCATATGGAAACTCAGCCTTTGAGAAAGAAAATGCAGGTTTTCTCTGAGCTCCATGTGATCTTGAGCAAGGGATTTTACCTTATTTATCCTAGATTGTCGGGCTTCTCTGGTGGCTCAGATAGTAAAGAATCTGCCTGCAGTTCAGGAGACCTGGGTTTGATCCCTGGGTCAGGAAGATCCCAAGGAGAAGGGAATAGCTACCCACTCCAGAATTCTTGCCTGGAGAATTCCATGGACAGTCCATGGGGTCACAAAGAGTCGAACATGACTGAGCAACTAATACTTTCCCTCTCACTCATGTCAACTACAAATTGGCATTTACCAAGAGCACTGCCAACGGCTGGAAAACAAAGGCGCTTGCCATCTGCCTCTTTGGAGACTGAACCCCGTGCTGCTGCAGCTGTTGACCTTCAACAACCCCTGAGGGAGTTCAGGGTGGAGTGAGGCGCTCTGTGCTCCAGGGAATCTGGTGGGACAGGTCTTTAGATAGTTGGATGTTTTTAGAAACAGATTTTATGATCTCAATCCTTGCATCTCCTCATATCTAGAGAAGCACTAAATCCCTCCATGGTGCCATCAGATCCTCATGACTAACGGAAACATTTTGTAAAATGAATGCTTCATGGCATTGAACTCCCCCTTCACCAAAACCTTATATATTGACCTTCTCCCACTGCCTCTTTGGAGCAGTATCCCAGAGCTATCTGAGATGCTGCCTCCCAGGCTGCAGCCTCATTTTGCCCCAAATAAAACTCAAAACTCTCAAGTTGTACGTCTTTTTTTTTAGCCAACACTCACGCACAGAAGACAATTGATAATATCTACCCTAGCAAACTAGGTCTGCAGTGGGGATAATATTCAAGAGAAAGCATTATTTAAATGGGTTTTGAAAAACGCAAAATGCTGTCAAATGTGAGGTATAATTAAAGTATAAATTTCAAAGGCAGAAGAGCTGGGCACCTTGTAGAGAGGGTCAGAGTCCAGGAATGACTGGCAATTTTCCCAGTAAGTACATAATTGTTGCTCAATGTCTAGCACAGGCTTTCTCTTTACCCCTTGGGACAGGGCTGGAGATGTTTGGTTTGGAGGCTGCCAAAATGACCAGCAGATGACAAGTGCACAGTTTTTACTTTCTTCAGGCTTAAATCAATCAGAAGCTCCCTGACCTTCCAGGATTGCCAAGAAAACTAAAGGTTTTCATTGAACCATATCAGTCATGTGTGTGTTAACGGGATGTGAAAGTGAAGTTGCTCAGTCATGTAACCCCATGGACTGTAGCCCACCAGGCTCCTCCGTCCATGGAATTTTTCAGGCAAGAGTACTGGAGTGGGTTGCCATTTCCTTTTCCAGGGGATCTTCCCGATCCAGGGATCAAACCCGGGTCTTCCACATTGCAGGCAGACGCTTTACCATCTGAGCCACCAGGGAAGCCCACTGATAATTTCAATAAAAGCATGTTACAGTTCTGCATATAGAAAGTCAGTTATCTACTCTCTAGATACTGCTCAACATAGTGAAATCTCTCAACTAGTAAAGACAATCTTTTTGTAATATTTAAATTTTGTAATGTTTGTAATATTTAAATTTTATAATATTTGTAATATTTAAATTACAAATTGTAAATTTTTGTAATATTTAAAATCAAATGGCTAATAAGTGAAGTGAAAGTCACTCAGTCATGTACTACTTTTTGCAACCCCATGGACTACATAGCCCATGGAATTCTCCAGGCAAGAATACTGGAGTGGGTGGCCTATCCCTTCTCCAGTGGATCTTCCCCACCCAGGAATCAAACCAGAGGCTCCTGGATTGCAGGCAGATCGTTTACCAACTGAGCTACCAGGGAAGCCCAAATGGCTAATGAAACTACCCTAAATATACTGACACCAGGCTTCCCAGGTGGCGCTAGTGGTAAAGAATCTGACTGCCAATGAAGGAGATGCAGGAGATATGGCTTCGATTCCCAGGTCAGGAAGATCCCCTGGAAATGGAAATGGTACCCCACTCATATATCCTTACCTGGAAAATTCTATGGGCAGAGGAGCCTGGTGGGCCACAGTCCATGGGGCCACAAAGAGTCCAACGTGACTGAGCACAAAAATACTTACACCTGCAGAAGTTATACTTTTCTTCATCCTTTTGTATTTAAATTCCTGTCTTTGTATGAATTCTCTCTGTTCTGTGCCTTGCTCCAATACTGCCGTGGTCTCTTCACTCCCCTAAAGTTGATGTGCAATCAAAGAATGCAGTTACTTCATGGCAGTAATTTTAAATGTTATATGTAGACACTCCGGTTTCACAAACTTCCCCAAAAATGCCCACCTCCTTGGAAAACTCTCATGGGCTCTTTCCCCTCTCTGGGTCACTCTGAACTCTGGTTCTTCTTTCTCCTCCAAGCTTCTCCCAGAAATAAAGCAAACAATTTGTGAATGGAAAATGTTGTCTGCCATATCAGTAAATAAAAGATGTTGCAGCCATCAAGTTAGCCCATTTCAGCTACCCCAGATGGTGGGTCCTGAGAGAACTCAGGATGGACATGGAATGCCAGCCATCAAACCATCAGTCGCTGTAGACACACCCGCAGTGGTACACCCTGGGTTGACGCAAGATGGGAAAACATGGGGTACTGGCCCCAGAGAGCTGAGGTGTACATTTAAGGAATGATTTGTGTATCTAAGTGCTAAATTCATTAACTTGAGATGTCTGGTTTTCTTTAATAAATAGTAATCTTTTGATATTCTGACCACCTGTTTTTTAACAAAACTCCTGGGAGCATCCCTCATGTACTGAGAGCAGCCCCTCTGGCTACCTGAAAAGCTGTCTCCTGGCCTTGCAGTCCTCAGAAATGCCACCAAGTAAAACATAACTCTCAACTTTTAGGTTCTGCTTTTTTTTTTTTTCAGTCAACAAATTTATATTTTAGCATTAATAAGAATTACAATCTATTAGAATTTACAACAAGGATTACAGTCTGGAAGAAAGTATAGTTTAAACACTACTCGATTTTTCTCAGAAGAGAGATGAAAACTGGAATGGCGACTTAGGGAAGATGCCATAGTCTCTACCTTCCAAAGCTTATGAATGGGCTACAAGTAAATCAAAGGGTAAAATCGGAAGAAATTGGCCTTTGTCAAAGGAAACTCTTCTTTTTGGAGTAAAATTAGATCTCCATATGATTTTTATGTGGACAAGAAAGGATTGAATTTCTTTGTAGAATAAGGTAGGAACGAAGTTGTTCTACTGTGTAAAGGTGGGTGATCAATAAACGTGCGTTCTTTTTATTATTCATATATGTTCGTGTTGTTGTTCAGCTGCTACATAGCGTCCAACTCTTTGCAACCCCGTGGACTACAGCATGCCTGTCTTTCCTGTCTTTCACTATCTCCCAGAACATGCACAAACTCATGTCCATTGAGTTGGTGATGCCATCCAACCACCTCATCCTCTGTCGTCCCCTCTCCCCCTGTATGCTGTTAAGTCACTTCAGTCGTGTCCGACTCTGTGCGACCCCATAGACGGCAGCCCACCAGGCTCCCCTGTCCCTGGGATTCTCCAGGCAAGAACGCTGGAGTGGGTTGCCATTTCCTTCTCCAATGCATGAAAGTGAAAAGTGAAAGTGAAGTCGCTCAGTCGTGTCCGACTCTTAGCGACCCCATGGACTGCAGCCCACCAGGCTCCTCTGTCCATGGGATTTTCCAGGCAAAAGTACTGGAGTGGGATGCCATTGCTTTCTCTGCTCCCCCTGTATACATATTCTATTTTGATTCACCACAAACTCATTTTTTGAAAAGCCAAGCCATTTTTGCCAAACTTAAAAAAATGTTAGTCACTCAGTTGTGTCTGACTTTTTGCGACCCCATGGACTGTAGCTCAAGAATACTGGAAGTGGGTTGCTATTTCCTTCTCCAGGGGGTCTTCCTGACCCAGGAACAAACATGGGTCACCTGCATGGCAGGTGGATTCTTTACCATCTGAGCCACTAGGGAAGCCCTAAACTTAAAAAAAGTGAAAGCTAAAAAAAAAAAAAAAGGACTTCAATAAAAAAACAGAAAAAATAGACTTACGGACATGGGGAAGGGGAGGAGAGGGTGAGATGTATGGAAAGAGTAACATGGAAACTTACATTAACATATGTAAAATAGATAGCCAACTGGAATTTGCTGTATGGCTCAGGAAACTCAAACAGGGTCTCTGTATGCAACCTAGAGGGGTGGGATGGGGAGGGAGATGGGAGGGAGCTTCAAAAGGGAGGGGATATATGTGTACCTATGGTTATGACCAACCTAGACAGCATATTAAAGAGCAGAGACATTACTTTGCCAACAAAGGTCCACTAGTCACAGCTATGGTTTTTCCAGGAGTTAAGTATGGATGTGAGAGTTGGACTATAAAGAAAGCTGAGTGCCGAAGAATTGATGCTTTTGAACTGTGGTATTGGAGAAGACCTTGAGAGTCCCTTGGACTGCAAGGAGATCCAACCAGTCCATCCTAAAGGAAATCTGTCCTGAATATTCATTGGAAGGACTGATGCTGAAGCTGAAACTCCAATACTTTGGCCACCTGATGCGAAGAACTGACTCATTAGAAAAGACCCTGATGCTGAGAAAGATTGAAGGTGGGAAGAGAAGGGGACGACAGAGGATCAGATGGTTGGATGGCATCACCGACTCAATGGACGTGAGTTTGAGTAAACTCCGGGGAGTTGGTGATGGACAGGGAGGCCTGGTGTGCTGCAGTCCATAGGGTCACAAACAGATGGACACGACTGAGAGACTGAACTGAACTGATGGCTGATTCATGTTGAGGTTTGACAGTAAACAACAACATTCTGTAAAGCAATTATCTTTCAATAAAAAAAATAAAGGAAAAAAAAAATAAATCCTACCTCATTCTACTTATTATAAATGTCCTTAAGAGTAAGGAAGGAAAAACAGCTATAAGAGGAGTTTTGCTCCATGAGCAGGTCTCTTATGTTTCTGCAGAAGCAGCAGCTCAGGAAAACCTCACAGCTCAGTGGACTCTGGCCTGCATTAAGGAACTAACTGGGACCCAAGTTCTAGCACAAACTCAGAAACTAAGAAACAGTGACCTTGAAAAAGTCATGTTTCTAAAATTTATTTGTGAAGCAAGGATTACATTTTCAAACCGAGAGAGATTACCAAATTCAAATTCTTATTTTATAGGTGAAGAAACCAGAGATGATGATAAAGGTACTTATCCAGGGATGCTGGTGCTCTGATCACGAAGCCTCCAAGAACCAAGGTCCAGAGCCTGGGCTTCCAGCAGTCTAGCCACCAAATAGATGTAAACAGCCCCTACCCTGTCGACCTAACAGGTTTTGAGGGTAACATGCAAGTGAAATGAAGAAGTACCTAAAGGATTATCATTCCTTGGCTTGAAGTGAAGGGTTGTTACTTCTGTCTAATTTCAGGATGGATTAGAGATCTGTTTCTTTTTCTGACATTTTTCCTCTTCTGATTCAAGTCAAGAGTAACACTTGTTTGTTTCAAAGTTGAAGCAATAGACATATTTCTCTGGTCAACAGCGACATCCGGTGGACAGCTTAAAAAACGGCTGCCTTTGCTTACAGTAGGACCATAGGCATCTTCAAGCATATTGCAAGTGCAGAGAACACAACATTAGAAAGACTTGATCTTACCGTGGTATGAGAGGCCAAAAAAAAAACAGAAATAGGATTATAAAATTAGTCTTAATAATAATAAGAGAGTTTCCAAGTAGCTAGAAATCAACTAAGGAAATATGTTTTGAATAGACAACAGACATCTCCCTGGTAACTCACTTGCTCTTAACACAGTATATTTAACGTATGGAATCAACAAATGAAAAGCACATTTTATTCTTTTCTTCCTCCTCACTCTTTTCATCATTGCCAAAGAAGGGGAAAGTTTGGAAAAATAAAGCAAAATAGTAGCAACAACCACAATAAAGAAAAATAAAAATTAGTTCTGAGGTTCAAAAAGTCTAAACACTAGTGACAAGCAAGAGGACTTAGATGCAGATGTGAAAGAATGACCCAGATAAGACAGGGGAAGTGTCTTGGGTGAGCAGGAGGCAGGTGGTTTCTGAGAACTGCAGGGAGAGCGGAGGAGAGGGGGGGATGTGGATAAGCCCACCAGCTTCCGCTGCTCCACGCTGTGGCCGTTTCCAAGGAGACAGACTCCATCAGGGAATGCCCCCCTCGCACATCTCAGCAGATGATGCCACAGAGTTGTGCAGATAGTCTTTTGCATCAGCAGTTAAGGAAGCACCAGCCTGATGCTGCACTCACAGGACCACCTGAGACCACACACCTGAGATGCCTGGGAAGTAGGACCAGGAGAATAATGGCCTTGGCTGTCTCAGTGGATGTCACATGGACTGATGGCATCAAAGATGAGATGGTCCCCCACGGACACACTTAGCTCCCCACCTCAATGGTGCTAAAGAAACTGTGATGGTTCATTTTATGTATCAGCTTGACTTGGTCACAATATAGAGATATTTGCTTAATTATTCTAGAGGTTTCTGTGAAGGTATTGTTGACACAAAATTAACATTTAAATTAGCAGACCTTGAGTAAAGCAGATTACCCTCCATAATATGAGTAGGCTTCATCCAATCACTTAAAGGCCTTACAAAACAAAAGACTGCAGTTCCCAGAAGAGAGAGAATTCTGACAGCAGATGATCTTCAGACCCAAACTACAATGGTTTCCTGGGTCTCTCTCAGTCAGCCTGCTTGGAAGATTTTGAACCTGTACCTTCATGATCACGTGAACCAACTCTAGAAATAAATTTCTCGAAATTAGAGATAGTAGACATACACACACATACCTTATTGTTTTATTGCTATGTTTCTCTGGAGAACCCTTACTAATACATAAACCTCAGAGATCAGACACAACTCAGGATAAAGTACGCATATATACTAAGGGAAAGAGGTTAATTGAGAGTAAGTTACTGCACTCCTGGTAGAGTAGAAGATCTAAATAGGAATTAGATTGTTAATAGAAAAAAAAAAAATGTGTGCCTTTAGGTTTGCATGCTAAAATGCTACATCAATGATAAACAGAGTCACAGAGGAAACAGGCTTTTCTGCTGGAATAAGTGAATCCAGGGCAGAATAGTCAAGTGCTTATTATTCTTGTACTTTTTCAACACTGGCTTGTCAGATTTATCAGCAGCATTGTTTTCAAAAACTGTTCAAATGTCATTTTTCATTAAAGGAAATATACAATGCCAAACTGTTATACATAAATTTCTAATATTGGAACAAAAAATTGTCTTAAACTGAATGTCAGTCTGACTGTAATATATCTTAATCACCTCAAAATATGTACCTTAGAGTGCATTATTTTCAGATATAAGAGATCTACTATTTTAATGAAAGAATTCAAGCTAGTTATTACTTAGATGAGAAAATTCTCATTTGAGAAGTTGCTTAATTTTTCTTACATGGCTGTTGACTTATAAGAATAAGTAATATTTTACAACAATTTTTAATTCATCTGTACTTTACTTTTAGATCTTACATTATAAAATCTTCCTATCTTTAACTTTGATTTGTTCCTGGGTTTTTCCTAATTAATTTTAACACACTCAGAAAATGGCTTTCCAAAGGAAAATGTTTTAATTTTTTTAATATTCTTCCACTGATAATTCAAAGACATTAACGCCAAATGTATGCTTAATTCACATACAAATCTTGTGCTTACCAGAGAAGAGCTTATATTAGCTTTTAAAAATAGAAAAATATCTACATCAGCATGATACAGCCCATGAGGGAGACACTGTCATTTTGATATAATACACCTGTTTACTGCATCTATCTGGGAATAAATCAAGGGAATAGATTTGGCTGGTGGAATGTTTGAGCAGTGAGTTACCTTAAAAAAACAGGTCAATAGCAATACTTGAGCTATTTTGACAAAAGTCACAAACTGGGCTAAGAGAGGTTGTAAAGGGTCTAAGAGCTCTCTCTGATGGGGTTAACACAACATATCTTAACACTTCACGAGCACTGGATGAGATCCACTAGAAATACTTTACTAGAGAAAATTTAAGGCATTTTACTTTTTGTCTACTGAGAAAAATGACAAGATATTATATCAGGAGTTGAGTAACAGTAATTTTTAAGCCACTTTCATATACTTCGTATCCAAAAGTCTTTAAAGGATGTTCTTCAAATTAAAAGAAAAAAAAAGATAATGACCTTAGTTTTAAACAAAAGACATTTACCTCTTTCCACATCTCTGCTGCTGCTGCTGAGTCGCTTCAGTCGTGTCCGACTCTGTGCAACCCCATAGACAGAAAGCCCACCAGGCTCCCCCGTCCCTGGGATTATCCAGGCAAGAACACTGGAGTGGGGTGCCATTGCCTTCTCCAATGCATGAAAGTGAAAGGTGAAAGTGAAGCCGCTCAGTCGTGTCCGACTCTGTGCGACCCCATAGACAGAAGCCCACCAGGCTTCCCCGTCCTTGGGATTCTCCAGGCAAGAACACTGGAGTGGGTTGCCATTTCCTTCTCCAATGCATGGAAGTGAAAAGTGAAAGTGAAGTCGCTCAGTTGTGTCCGACTCTTAGCGACCCCATGGACTACAGCCTACCAGGCTCCTCCATCCATGGGATTTTCCAGGCAAGAGTCCTGGAGTGGGGTGCCATTCACATCTCTAACAACATACATATGCGATTGTTGTTGCTTAGTTGCTCAGTTGTGTCTGACTCTCTTGTGACCCTGTAGATTGTAGCTCACCAGGCTCCTCTGTCCATGGAATTCTCCAGGCAAGAATATATTGGAATGTGTTGCCACTTCCTACTCCAGGGATTGAACCTGCATCTCCTGCATTGCAGGCAGATTCTCTACCACGGAGCCAGCAGGAAAGACCTACATATGCTATATAACCATATATATGCTTACACAGCATGCATATATATGCTTAATCCTTACAACAATACTATAACATGAAAAAAAAAAAAAAAACGTAGCACAGACAAAAGAAAAACCAAGGTCTGATGTGTTTGATGTCTGTCTGTCCTTCCCAGGTGACTAGACCTGGACCCAATCACCGTCTCACTTGCTGTGGATGAAAAGTCAAAAACCATGCTAAGAAATGAGGGAAGAGAGACCGCAAGAGCAAAACCTTGTTGCTTTAAGATGGATTAAGCCTGTCTCCTCCTATGAGTGGCCTCATAGCATCATCGTTAATTAAGAGCAGCACTGTGCTTGGCTAAGAAATTGGCTATATATTTACACTTCCCATTGGCTGGGTAAAGTTAGGACTGCAGACATATTTAAAGTTTAGTCTCTGTCAAATCCAGGGTTTGGTTTAATTTAGAAAGATAAATAACCAGATATTGATGGAAATGAAGCAATGCCCCATTCAAAAATTTAATCTTTCTGGCCTTTGTTAAAGAAACTTCAGGGGAAATTGATGACCATAAAGATTTATATTTATTAATCTGGAGGGATTTCTTTCTAGCTCTGGAATGATAATAGTTATTTGAGTTACGGCTGGATAATGGAGACTATTGAATCGGGGAGTCCCCTTATGGCTAACACTCATTAATCACTTTTATAATTAAAAATATATTTCTCAACTGGTCTATTTTCCATATGTAAAGAATATTTATCAGAATAAAACTTTCAAGATATCCAATATGAGGCATTATTTTTAAAAAAGTGATTGACAAAGGGTAAAGCCAATCAACTGTGTATCTATATATAAACATAGAGATACATTATATAAGCCATATATATAAATAGATACATTCCATTATAAATATGGAATGATTTAATAACACTATATATAATGAAAAAAATCCTTTGTAAACCAGAATAGTTTTATTACTGTTTATATAAGTTGTGCACACTCACTGAAAAAATTCAAATATAAAATACTTTAAACTAAAAATAGCCTCCTTCCTACTTCCCAGAGATAACCAAGTTTAACACTTTAGTAACTAGTTCTTAGATACTTCCCCACGCATACACGCAGGAATAGACGTGGCTCACATTGAACATCCACAAGATGTACATACTAGTATGTAAGTTATTCTGGAAGTAATCAAAGACTACTTTAATAAGAACACATAGAGGTTATTTATTGGGAGTCTGCTCTAGCAAGGGATTCATCCATCATCGCTTGTATTTGGCAGAGACTCAGAGGCAGGTGCGAATGTGGAATGCCTCATAGCAGGGAAAAGAAAGTTTCCGGCATGCGGAATGGAGGTGACTGGCCTGGAGAAGCTCCAGGCCGGCTACCTAGAAGCAGGGTCTACTACATAACTGTACAGGAGAACAGACCTGGCTTTCTCTGGATAGTTCAGTTAGAAACAGGGATAAAGAAAAGGGGAACCTGGTAGACACATGTGGACCTAGCCCTCATCGTTCTGAGCTATTTGCTGCAGAAGTTCTGGCTCGCCTTCCCCAGTTTTGGTCGGAGCTCCCATTGCTGCAGAGATTGAAGGTCAGAATTCTATCATCACACACAGCCTGGCTGCCATATATTCATATATTTAGGTCCCCACTTTGAATGTTCATTGCTGTTGTTCAGTTGCTATGTCATGTCTGACTCCTTGCAACCCAGAGGGCTGCAGCACGCCAGGCTTCCCAGTCCCTCACTATCTTTCAGAGTTGGCTCAGACTCATGCCCATTGAGTCAGTGATGCCATCCAACCATCTCATTCTCTGTCACCCCCCATTCCTCCTGCCCTCAATCTTTCCCAACATCAGGGTCTTTTCCAGTGATTTGGATATAACTTGGATTTTTGTTTTCTAACCATAGGTTCAATGAATACTCACTGATAACATTATTTTTAAATGCCTGAAAAAGATTTCATTTTATATATATGCTCTACTCTATAGATATCCTATAATACTAATCTTTTTAATGCCATTTTAAGCATTTCAAATTTTCTGTTTTCACAATGATGAAGTAAGCTTCCTTAGAGATAGTTATATTTCCGTTTATCCCTTTACATTTTAAATATAAATTTCTAGGATAAAATTTCATGGTTAAATACATTTGTACATATTGAATTTGAATACAAAAGGCTAACCTGCTCTTCAGTTGAGACAACTTCCCTAAGTAGACAAAAGTGACAGGTATCATTAATACAGTCATTTTAAAAAATTGCTGATCCAACAGATGGCAGATTTTCATTGATTTATGAGGCTGACCATCTCGAATTTATTGACCATTTGTATTTTTCTTTTCTTAGTTTCAGCTCATGTGATTCGCCCATGTTTTTATTGGTATAATCTATTTTTCTTTTGATTTATGAGCTCTTTACTTTTCATGCTGGGAAATCTTTCCAACTTCTCATTAGTCTTTATAATTTTTTAAATGGCATTGTGCTTTGTTTCTACTACACAAAGTGCTTACTTCTAACGGTATTTGGAGAGTTATGAAGACTTTCTGCCTACATGTTTAGGGGTTCTGGTCAGATGGCCTATCAGATCAACCTTTATTGTTGTGATTAGAGAATAAAATTTAAAAGAACAAGAAGAGTATTTTCCAAATTACTCTATAAAAGGGAACCAAATATTTTATTTTAATAATAAATATCCCAAAACTCAGGATACCAAGGAAGGTGACATTCTTTTATACACTCCACTTCTGGCATTTTCTCAGTTTAATTTATAATCCTTAATTTATAATTATAGACACCAGGTGAACACTAACCCCTCAAGCATTCTTTTCTGCTTTTGCTGAGAGGATCTTAATTAGCAAGTGGACTTATCCATATATAGAAGCTGAGCAGTTTCCTGTTAATGAGCTGGGTGATCAGGACTGGCGGCCCCTCTTCCCATGGAGGTCTTCTCAACACTCTTATCTCTACCCGCCATAGAACCCCTGTAACCTCTCCTCAATCTGGTAACTAACTACTCTCCATGAGTGTCTCAGCAATTCTCGTCAACAGCTAAATACTCCACGGAGTATATAAAAATGATCCCGATTGTCTCATTCCATCACCATAAATTCTGATTGAATTGACCAAAAGGGAAATCCCACTATCAGTATGTTTTTTAAAAGGTTCTCCGGGTAATTCAAATGTCCACCCAGAGTTAAGAATCAATGTCTTAAAAAGAAAAAAGAATCAATGTCTTTTATTTACTCATTTTTCCCTTACCTTTTATCAAAAGGTCACATATATTATAAAATTTACCTTCCACAACAGATCTGCCCATTATAATATGAATGAGTTAGTTTCTTAACTAAATCAACCTTTTAAAGTACTCTATTATCTTTTGAATAATTTTAAACATAAAATGAAAATAGCTTGTAAGGATTAAACAAAATTTTCTTTCAAGTCAGATCATTATTGGACTTAACACTCAGTCTGAAAGACTCAAAAAGATTCATACAAATTATACCTAGAAGGGATTGTAGATATCATCTAGTTATACTTTTCATTTCACATATAATAAATCTGAGACCCAGCATTAAGTCACAATGCTATCCATTAAGTGTTAGATTTAATCCTATAGGGAGGCTTCCCTGGTGGCTCAGATGGTAAAGAATCTGCCTGCAGTGGGGGAGACCAGGGTTTAATCCCTGAGTCAGGAAGATTCCCTGGAGAAGGGAATGGCAACCCACTCCAATATTCTTGCCTGGAGAATCTCATGGACAGAGGAGTCGGGTAAGCTACAGTCCATGGGGTCACAGGAGTCAGACATGACTGAGCAACTAACACTTCCACATTTTTTTAAATCCTATAACATCAGTGTGTACTACATTTGTTATCAACCATAGCACAAAAAGTTAGTCCAAAACTTAGCAACCAAATTGAAAAAAAAAACACACACCACACACACACATGCATAATCATGTACATGTCATACAGCTTCTACGGATCATGAATTCAGGGGTGGCACGGCTTTGTTATTTCTGACTCACTGCATTTCATGAGGCTGTGATCAAGATGCTGATCTGGTCTATAGTGATCTGCAGGCTTTACCAGGGCTGAAAAACTTGTCTGCAAAATGGCCCACTCAATGGGGGCTGTCAGAAGGTTTCAGTTCCTTGTCACAGGGATTTTCCACTGGGCTATTCCAGTGTCCTCATGACTTGACAGCTTACTTCCCCCTGAAGCTCTTGATCTAAGAGAACAAAACGGAAGCTATAATCTATTTTATTAAAGAGTTTTGGAAGCCATGCTCCATACCATCTGCAATATCCTGTTGGTGACACAAGACATTTCTACCCACTGTAGGAGGGGAACACACCCGTGCATGAACACCAAGGAACAAGACTTCAGTGGGCGCCATCCTGAGGGCCGCCCACCACACGCATGTTGGCACATCATCCTTCCATTTTAGCTCAAAATAAGTCATAAATGTTAGGTCTTTGGCTGTCCTTTACAATTCAGTTAGGTTTTTAACACAAATAACATGACAGTTCATGTCTTTCCATCACTTGATATTTCATTATTTGACCATGCGTTATCTAGTAACAAGACGGTACTGGATACTTGGGGCTGGTTCACTGGGACGACCCAGAGGGAGGGGAGGGGAGGGAGGAGGGTGGAGGGTTCAGGATGGGGAACGCGGGTATACCTGTGGCGGATTCATTTCGATATTTGGCAAAACTAATACAATATTGTAAAGTTTAAAAATAAAATTAAAAAATAATAATAATAATAAATAAATAAATTAAAATGCGTCATTTCAATGATTAGTGATACTTCAACAAAATCTGCATTGATCTCATTTGACATTTTTGGCATTTACCTTAAAAGCCCATTTTTTTCCAATAATCTGAGAATTCTAAGTTGAGGAATTTTATTTTTCTGTTTTAATAGCATTTAAAAAAAAAAAAGTTTGCCTCCTCTGACAAGACATGCAATCTTTTCTGTCTACAATAGATGAGATCATTTCTCTCAATCATGATATATGATCAACATATCATCTGCACACTAGGGATCAATTAATTCTCAGCCTGAGATTGTCATGAGGCTCAGTAATGAAGCAAAATATGTATTAACAGTGTTTTTTTAAGTTAAAGGGAATGCTAACATTTTTAATTCTTTTACTAGAAAAACAACGTTACAATTGAAAATTTACTCTTTGTCTCCATTCCTCCAGGTCTGTGTCTTGCTGAGTTATACAACTCATGTTTCCTTGTCAATTAACTTATACCTCATCTGATTGCAAAGAGAATGTGAGGCAGCTGCGATAGCATGTAGGCACGGCTTTCTGTACATCACGTGTCTTTCCTCTGTATCTCTGCATTTGTCTTCCCCTGTCTTTTTCCTGCCTCATTCCAAGTTCGCCAATAACCCTAAATTTAACCATGTTTCCTTTTCTCATCTTCATTAGCGACTTTGTCTCATTACTCATCATATGGGCTCCCACATAGTGGTAGCATCAGTTCTGCCATCTGTTTCCAAAACTTTGACTAACCTTTTAATGACTGCAGGGGACTTTACCACCCCCACTGCCTCTCAAATGCATCACAAGGAAGCTTTGCAGAAGTGTGCTGCTTAAACTCCTGCTCACAGCCTCCATCCCCAAGCTCTTTGAGCGTCTATTGCTGAAGTCTGTCCCCAGCAGAGGTGGTTTAGGGGTCCCGCCCTTGTGCAATACCATTTAATGAGCACAGGGGGGAAAAAAAGGGCAAAAATCACAGGTACTGGCTTTCTTTTGCTTTACTTAAAGTTGATACCTGCAGTTACCACTAATTGAGACAGTAATCAAAGCCAGGAATTGAAGCCAATTCAACCCTGAGATCTATGTCTCTTGAAATGAACCAAAATTTCTGAAAACACATCTTAAGAAAAAGAACTTAGATTAAATGATCAGATTGATGAAAACCCTCTCCCATAAGCCATGGAAATAAGATTTCTGAAAACAAAAGATAGGGAAAGAGTGTAAATATTTAGGACATCTTGGGCTTTAGTCTCCTCCTCCCACTGAATTCCTTTTATTTATGGACAGCCTGATGTGGCAGAATAAAGACAGCAGTAAATGATTTGGCATTTCTTTCCTAGAAAAGTAGATTCTCCACCTCATGACTTTCAATCTAGCTTAACCACATTGACCAGTTTGACCAACAGACTGCAGTAGAAGTGAGAAGATGAGACTGCTGAGGCTAACATCTTTCCATTTCCTCCAAGTTTTCTAGAACATTGTCTCTGAAAGTCCTCAGCCACCACATAAGCCGTGAGACTTCCCCAAGACCAAGGTGCTAGAGAGACCACAGGAAGATGCTCCAGAAAACCATTCCAACTGAGCCGTGCTTTTCAGCCTCCCTGCCAAAGTGTCAGATGTGTGACTGAAGCAATAGTGGGCCCTCCAGTCTAGCCCATCTGCCCAGAGAATATTAACAAGTGATCTCCATGAATCGATGCACACAGAATAAAAGAACAGCCAACTTGAGGCTGCTGGGACTCCCGACATGGTCGTAAGATACAATAACACAGTTGCTTTTAAGCCAACTATGTTTTGGGGTGGTTGCAGAAGTAGGTTGCACCTTACTATCCTATCTGGGTTCTCTCCAGCCCAGACTTGCAAGTGAAACTACAACTCCCTTCTTGATTTCCAAACAACACAAGCATCCAACACATACCCAACTCCTTCCTCTGTGCAATCCTGGGGTGTGTGTGTGTGTGTGTGTGTGTGTGTGTGTGTGTGTGTGTGTGTGTGTGAAAGACAGAGAGCCACAGAGAGCAAGAGCAGAATGGAGATATTACCCCCACTATAGACACCTAACATAGTTTGTGCTTATGACTTTTTTCAATATCAAAGTTCTATGGAAAATCGACTTGCTTCTACAGGGACATTAGAGAGCGGCATGTAACCATCCATCTCTCTCCTACTATACCTCTTTATGATCAATACTTGTTGCTTTGGGCCTAAATATTAACTGGATTCCTACTAGTATAGTCACCAAATAAAAAGTCTGTATTTCACGAGCAACTTGGAAAAAGAAATATTTACCCTACTGAGTTTCATGTAGACAATAAATACTTGCTTATGGACTAACTGAAACTTTAACATGAATATCTCTTTCAGTAAATTTCTATTGTTCTATGTCCATGTTTCAGGAGCAGAATCAACAGAATATAGGCAGAGTTTTGGCCCTTGCGGGCAGGAAGGTGCTGCCACATTTCACTACCTGAGATCACTCCCTGGTACTGAAACATCAGATAATTTCCAGAAAGGATTCCCCCAGATGTTATTTTTCCAATAAATGACAACAGGAAGAAGGATAGCTGGAGGCTGCAGACCTGACTGAGCAGACTCCGTGGTGTGAATCTTTTCATATCTAATATACACCAATGGGAAACATGCATTTCTCTAGCAATGTACACATTTTGTTGTGGGAAAAAATTCCTTCCCCCGTGGGGCCTCAGATTCCCAATTGTTCTAATGGATATCTCTAAGGAAAACCATCACATGCATCATTTCATGGAATTGTGCTTCAGGCAGTGACCATCACTCTGACCGTCATGATGGCCCTCAAGCCGTACAAGCCAGAAGTACTGGCCCTTCATTTCCCTCTTTAACTCTTCTTTCTCAGTCTTACGTCTCTATGTCTCAAACTATGATCTCATGTGCCTTTTCTAACTGATAATAATGCTATTTAAGACCACATTATCAGAATCATTAAAGTTTCTAGCTTTCTCTAGACCTGGGAAGGGTTACTATACAAATATTCCCTAAGGGGAAATGCTTTTATTCCTTTAAGGAAATTACAGTGACTGCATCCATGAAATTAAAAGATATATGCTCCTTGGAAGAAAAGCTATGACAAATCTAGACAGCATATTAAAAACCAGAGACATCCCTCTGTCTACAAAGATCTGTATAGTCAAAGCTATGGTTTATTCAGTAGTCATGTACAGATGTGAGAGATGGACCATAAAGAAGGCTGAACACCAAAGAATTGATGCTTTTGAATTGTGGTGCTAGAGAAGACTCTTGAAAGTCCCTTGGACAGCATGGAGATCAAACCAGTCAATCCTAAAGGAGATCAACCCTGAATATTCAATGGAAGGACTGATGCTAAAGCTGAAGCTCCAATATTTTGGCCACTTGACGCAAAGAACCAACTCACTGGAAAAGACCCTGATGCTGGGAAAGATTGAAGGCAGGAGGAGGAGGTGGCAACAGAAGATGCAATGGTTGGATGGCATCACCGACTCAATGGGCATGAGTTTGAGCACGCTCCGGGAGATGGTGAAGGACAGGGAAGCCTGGCATGCTGCAGTCCATGGGGTTGCAAAGAGTCGGACATGACTTAATGACTGAACAACAACAAAGGAAATTTAGGAAAGGCAGAATCAGTCTAATACGGGAAAGGAAAAGGAAATATTTAATTTTTCCTAATAGGTTGACTGAAGTTTTTAACAACTCTGTATCTGAATACAACAAATATCAGAGATCCATCTCCACTGACCTCCACCTAAAATCATGTTCCTTTTTCTCTTTGTTCCTAGGCAAAGGGCCTGTTATGGGCTGAATTGTGTTACCCCAAGTTAATAGTTGAACTCCATATACTGCAGAACATGACTATTGATTTGGAGATAGAATGCTTGAGATTCAAATCAAGTTTATTTTGGCTACCAAAGGGGAAACATGAGGGGAGGGGGGTTATAAATCAAGAGCTTGGGATTAACATACACACAATACTATATAAAAGACAGGCAACCAGTAAGAACCTCTTGTGTAGCACAGGGAACTCTGCTCAATATTCTGTAAGAATCTATATGAGAAAAGAATCTGAAAAAGAATGGATGTATGTATATGTATAACTGAGTCACTTTGGGGTACACCTGAAATACAACATCTAATTTAAAAAAAAAAAAAAAGAGGCGACTAAGTTTAAAAAAAACAAAAAGTTCATTACAACTGGTGCTAACCCAATCTGACTAGTGTCCTTTTTAAATTCATTTATTTTTAATTGGAGGATAATTGCTTTATACTATTGCATTGATTTCTGTCATATATCAACATGAATCAATCATAGGTATAAATGTGTCCCCTTCTTCTTGAATGCCCCTCCCCCATCCCACCCCTCTAGGTTGTCACAGAGCATGGGATTGAGTTCCCTGTGTCAAACAGCAAATCCCCACTAGCTATCTATCTTACATGTGGTGACATTTATGTTATCATAACATATGTGCTTCAGTGCTACTTCCTTCCCCACGGGGTCCACAAGTCTGTTCTGTATGTCTGCATCTGCTGCCCTGCAAATATGTTCATCCGTACCATCTTTCTAGATTCCATATATACATATATATGTCAATATATGATATTTGTTTTCTCTTTCTGATTTACTTTACTGTATAATAGGCTCTAGGTTCATCTCCACCTCATTAGAACTGACTCAAATGTGCTCCTCTTTATGGCTGAGTAATAGTCCATTGTAATCCCACTGTACCACAACTTCTCTTTTTAAGCAGAGCAGATTAGGGCTGACAAGACAGATCAGGCACACACACAGAGAAAAGGCTGGGGGAAGACACAGCAAAAGGACATTCATCTATGAATCAAGTAGAAAGCAGCTTGCAGCAAAATTAAACCCGCCAAAACATCCATGTTGGACTTCTAGCCCCCAGATCTATGTGAAAATAAACTTATGTTGTTTAAGCTATGCTGTCTGTGCCACAGATACACCTCAGAGATACTATGGGTCTGGTTCCAGACCAATGCAATAAAGCAAGTGTCACAACAAAATGAGTCACCAATTTTTTGGTGTCCCAGTGCATATAAAAGTTATACTTACACTAGACTGTGTTCTATTAAGTGTGCAATAGTGTTTCATTAAAGAAACATATTAAATTAATTACATTTTAATAAAAAAGACTAAAAGTTTTGCTAAATATTGCTAAAAAATGCCAACCATTATCTGAGACTTCAGTGAATCATAGTAGTAACATCAGAGATGACTGAACAGATATCACCATAACAAATAATTAAAAGGTTTGAAATATTTCAAGAATTACCAAAATGTGACAGAGATGCAAAGCAGGTAAATGTTGGGGAAATGGTGCCATCAGACTTGCTTGACACAGGGTTGCCACAAACCTTCAATTTGTTAAAGGAAAAAAAAATGCAGCAACTACAAAGCAATAAAACAAAGCATGTCTTAATTTTAATATAACAGCCCAAGTAAACCAACAGAGCCTAAAAGAAAGAAAACACTCTTTCTAAAGCTTAGATCTCTTATAGATGTCTAACATGAAAAAAAAAAAAAAAAAAGACAACCAATATGACAGAAGTTCTATAATTTTTGGTTGTGATCAACCAATTCCAGGAAAGGGACCAATATCCTCACTGAGAGTAACACTTTCTTCCTCTGGAAACTACAAGGTCATGGCAAGCAGTCTTATAAATGAAGTGTTTTTTCTTCTCTTTCTGGAAAGGATCATTTAAGTACACATTCTCTCCCCGTGATGAGACTTACCTCATTCATGTAGATGAAACCACTCTACACTTCAAACTCCAGCCCTCAGAAGTTTTCTCCAAGGGTTCAGATTCTTGAGCAGTTCTCATTCAACTTTCTACCCTAGTATCCCAGTCAAACCTTAGGACAGCTTTCCAAAATTGACTGGCACTTTTCAGGTAATAAAATTTAATTACGTAAAATAGACACTAAAGGTTAAATTTGAATACTGGAACACTTATCCATCTCCCTGGGAATAATTAGTTTTATACAGAATTTTTCTCTACTGCAGGCAAATTCTAATACTGCAGTACCAAATCTGGACGAATCCGAAAAGTTTCTTATATTTTCCTAAGTCCAAATCTTTTACCTATTGCTATTATTGGGCTTCTCAGATGGCGCTAGTGGTAAAGAACCCGTCTGTCAATACAGGTGACATAAAAGACGTAGGTTTGATCTCAGGTTTGGGAAGGTCCCCTGGAGGAGGAAGTGGCAACCCACTCCAGTATTCTTGCCTGGAGAATCCCATGGACAGAGGAGCCTGATGCATTACAGTCCACAAGGTCTCAAAGAGTCAGAGACAACTGAAGCTACTTAGCACACAGCATATACACTGCTATTATTATATTTAACTTTTTTTTTATCAGTGTTCATAATGTTCATGCTTCTATTACCATTTGCTCTAAAACAATTTGTGCATATTTTCCTTTGATGACTCTCTAAATCCAAAAAGAAAGGATCTCTTTATAACTCCTTTAGCATGCTACCTTATTCTTAGAAAATCTCAAATTCCTGAGCTGCTATTATCAATGCCCTCCAGTGAACTTCATCTCCTCCAGCCCTAAGCCAACCTCTACTCAAAATGAGCGTGTAATTGTCAAGCCCCTATCTTTTGGGACAGAGACACTGAAATATCTGTCCCTGGGATTAGGAACGGCTTTGAGTTTTCCATCTTTAGCAGAACAAATGGTGAACTTTGAATAACCTCATCATGTCACTTCAGAACCAGGTTTTAAATTGGGTCATCGTTAACTTTGCTGTTTGTCTAAAAAGTGCATGATGAATTTTAGTTTATATAAATTCTGACACAGAAGTTTAATGTAAAAGTAAGACTGTATGCTTGCTTCCCCCATCGAAACATGAGAAATGCAATAATTTTAGCCAGAGTTCTTTCCACATCTCTCAAGAATTTCACTCTTGCAACTAGTATCTTCTAAACTAAATTCTTTTCAGATATTAAATTCAGGATTGAGAGAGGAAGACTAAAGGGGGGAGGGGGACTCTGTCCCTCAACAGCTATCACCACAGAGCATGTAAAGCAGGAAACTCCCAAATAATAAAAACCACCCATCCCTAGCCTTCAACTGATATGTTGTTGTGTAGTTGCTAAGTCATGTCCAACTCTTTGGACTGCGCCGGGCTTCCCTGTACTTCACTATCTCTGGAGTTTGTCTAAATTCAAGTCCATTGAGTCAGTGATGCCATCCAACCATCCCATCCTCTGGCATCCCCTTTTCCTCCTGCCTTCAATCTTTCCCAGCATCAGGGTATTTTCCAGTGAGTTGACTCTTCACACCAGGTGACCAAAGTACAAGAGCTTTAGCTTCAGCAACATTTCTTCCAATGGATATTCAGGGTTGATTTCCTTCAAGACTGACTGGTTTGATCTCCTTGCAGTCCAAGGGACTCTCAAGAGTCTTCTCCAGTACCGCAGTTTGAAAGCATCAATTCTTCAGTGTTCAGCCTTCTTGGTGGTCCAACTCTCACAACTGTACCTAACTACTGGAAAAGCCCTAGTCCTGATATTTCTTTCTCTCAATAGGAGAATCCTATGATTAACACTAAGCTTAGTTTTTATCAACATATCCAGTAAACCGAAGGGAGAGTGGAAAAATCTGGTTTTGACTTGAGTCTTTACAGGGAATGATGCATACAACTGGTCACCTAGGCAGGTTACCAAGATGACCCTAGCTATTCCTCACCAGGCAGCATCTGCTGCTTCCTTTCAGAGAATTATTGCTGTACATGTTGGGGATAGCCTGAGAGAGGAGGTTGCCTGCTCTTCTGGTCCTGAGGGACAGACAGCCTCTTAAAGAGAAGAGAAATCAAGTATTTGCCCAGAGTTGGCACCAAGTGTAAAGTCTACAGTTATATAATGAATGTACTATTTATGACACCACCCACAAATCTTTTTTTTTTTAATTTCATTTAGTGTTTGATTGTGCTGAGTCTCCTGATTTGCTGCTTTTCTTGAGTTGCAGCGAGTGGGGGCTCCTCTCTAATTGTGATGTGCAGGCTTCTCATTACAGTAGCCTCTCTTGTAGAACACAGACTCTAGGGTTCGCAGACTTCAGTAGTTGAGGTGTATGGGTTCCATAGTTGGGCTCCCAGGTTCCACAGCACAGGCTCAATAGTTGTGCTACTCAGGTTTAGTTGCTTCTGAGCACGTGGGATCTTCCCAGATCAGTGATCTCATCTGGGTCTCCTGCAATGGCAGGCAGATTCTTTACCACGGAGCCATCAAGGGAGCCCCAAATCAGCTTTGCTTGTATTAGTCCTTTATTTGTTCCATTTCCCCAATTCAACGGCAAACTTGGCAAGAGTGGGATTTCCTCAGCCTTCTTTAGGAGAATATCCCCTTTCTGAGGACCTTTTAATGTCATGTAGTTATCTCTGATATAACAGCCAGGCTCCAAGCATTATTTCACTTCCCATTATTGTACCCTTTTTAAATGACCTATTAAATGCCTCCTCGCCTGCCTCAATATTTATGGCCTCCAAATAATTACAGGTTATTATGCTCTCCCAACTGGCCTAAAGTAACTGCTCAGCTCTGATCTAATGCCTTTCAATAGTTGAGTGTAAATCACCTTCTTTGTCCATTAACTTTGAATGGATTTAGAAAACTATGAACTCACAGAAGGCATAAAAGTGAAGGAAATAGTCTGACATACCTAATTGGCCCAACATCTGTCTTTCAGTTTCAGTCTCCTTGCTTCTGGTAAAACTGAGGAAGGATTCAGAGCCACCTGGGGAGCCCAGTCCTTCCAAACAATGAATTAAGACTTTGTTTTCATCAGTCAAGTCACTGAAAACTTGTAGGTACTGCTATAGTAATAAAGTAGTCCCCCTTTGAAATGTTACATATTTTGTCTTCCTAAGGATCCTACAGAACTCACATTTGCCAACAGGGCAGCTGCAGTGTCAAAGTGACACCATCCCACTTACCTGGTCGCAGCTGGGACTCTCGCAGGAACTGTCAAAGTAGCAAGTTGTCAAGATAGTTGGAGAAGTCTCCTGCTGCTACCACGTGTCCTTCTGCCCTAGTTTTCTAGCACAATGAAAGTGTCAGCAATTCCCATCACACCTGAGATCATAAGCTGGAAAGTACTCTCTTCCCTTTTTTTATTTTCTATCATCAATCTGACAAAGACTTGATATTCTAATATAAGAGGTCTAGAGTAAATCTATTTGAAAGATAAAAATGGCCACCACTCGGAATCTATTGGTTCTTTTAACTGGCGGTGATTAAAGGGGGCTTGGGAGGAACAGGCTTGCCCTTCACAGTAGACTTGGGACCAGGAGGGAAAGCAATGAAGAACAGCACCCAGAAGCTACGGCCATGCCACTGCAGGTTACAAGGAAATGGTCCTGCCGCTCAGAAGTTTGTTTCAGGTTTCTTCTCCCATTTTCCTGAAGGACGTCTTAAACGCACATCAATTGTATTTAGCTAATAGCCTCCAAGTTCCCAACTGCTTTGGCTAGAAACAGCAGCCTAAGTAGAACTGCTTAATTAAGTTGACTAAATAGACTTTAGGAATTACTGCATCCAATCCTTTTACTTTATGAAGTGAAAGTTAGAAACCAAGAAGGAATTTCATGAGATTATAGCATGAATTCATGCCCGAGGGAGGGCTAAAAGACTATAGCTTTGTTTTCCCCCTATAACTCATACTCAGTATTGTTACATAAGTGAATCACACTCTCCCCACAAAACAATAACTTCCTATTACAGCACCATAGAACTGTAAAGTTTGTGTGTGGTTTCTTCTTCTTTCTGTTTTAAAAGAGACCCCAAAAATTACAAATGCAGAAACATGTTTTCCAAAAATCTCACTTTAGACTCACCCAAAAATAAACAAGTAAAGATGAGTCACTCTGGAGGTTACCCTATCTCCTCTAAAAGGTGTCTCAGGGGATCAACCCTGAATATTCATGGAAAGGACTGATGCTGAAGCTGATGCTGCAATAGTTTGGCCACATGATGTGAAGACCCAACTCATTGGGAAAGACCCTGATGCTGGGAAAGATTGGGGGGATGAGCAGAAGGGGATGACAGAGAATGAGTTGGTTGGATGGCATCACTGAATCAATGGACCTGAGTTTGAGCAAACTCCAGGAGATAGTGGAGGACAAGGAAGCCTGGCGTGCTGTAGTTCATGGGGTTACACAGAGTCGGACATGACTTAGTTACTGAATGACAAAACAACAGGCTTGGAAGTTTGAGAGGTTTTATGGGTGTGGATGGAGAGATTAATTGGATAAGCACCTTGGTTCCTTCCAATTTCAGGAATTTCTGAGGAAGCCAAACAATAAATAAAAGAGAAGGAAAATTGCAGGTATCATAATAGGAGAAATTGTCAAACGCCTCATATTTGTTTGCAAAACTTCTGCAGTCAATCTTACAAGAGCTAATCATATTTACCCCTCCTACAGCATACTATATTATAGAAGAAGAAGCAGTCAAAATCTCTCTCTGCTATGGAACTTAGGTTCAAGTGAATTGTGCATGAAACTATTTAAGACAAGTGACAAATTGAGCTCTCCATCTAGAACCCAAGAGAAAAGGAATCATTGATCCTTTCATTGTTGCTTTTTTTTGTATATCATTCTTCTTTTATTATCAACATTTTCAGACTCAAATAAGCAGAAAATGAGCTCAATAAAGCATTCAAGAGTCAAAAGTGCCCACTCTTCCCATATTTCATTCATTCGGTAATTGATCTCAAAATTTAGAGCTTGTTCAAAGCTTCCCCCTTAGAGTACACATACAAAATATTGAAAATCAATGCACCTTCAAGGATTCACACTAGTATAAAGACATTCTGAAGCTTAAAAGGAATAATATGACCTCTGTATACCTGAGATCCAAAGATCCATAACAATTTTTAATGTTCTGTAAGCAGAAAATCCTTCAGTCAGACTAAAATGAACCCAGATTTGGCAAGTTAATAGCCAAAGCGCTTTTCCTTTAGATGTTGCACAGTGGAAAAGGAACAAAATTTTAAAAGCTATGCATCAGGCATAGAACTAGACAGCAAAGCTGATGGTTTTGTTTCATTCACAACCAAACAGTCCTTTTTAAATGTAGAGTAAAAGTCATTTCAAGCTGTCCTATAACTTGCTAGTCTTCTCATTTGTAAGCAATCAGGGGAAATCTGCTTTTCTGAGAGTCCCACAGTCTGCTACAGGTAGAATTTTCTTGGCAAAAATATTTTTTCTCTGCATTCTCCACGGGACTCTTTGGGAAAGCCTGAAATGTTAAACCTTGGCTTCCCAGGGTGCACTGTATCTCTGGGTACTTCAACTCCTGATTTTCAAGCATATAAAGTGTGATCATTAGGTAGTCAAATATACAGCCTACATCCTCAATAAACTTGCTATTTGTGTTTTATTTTTTGAGTACCACAGCTTTCTTTTCACTTTTACACATAAATTAGGACTCCTGAAGCAGGTGGGTTGTTTCTGTATTTTGACCCTGAGGACCATGTTTCAATTCTGAAGATATTCTAGCAGACATGTGAGAACCTGGCTGCTGACTTTAACCTTCCCTGTATTTGTCTACATGTATCTCCTGATTGTCTTCACTGTCCTGCTGATTTATCTTTGTCTTTGCTCATCCCTAGTACAGGAGTGGAGAAACTGTTAGACAAAATGTGAACATGTATACAGGCACAACTTGTTTTATTGTGCTTTGCGTTATGGTGCTTTGTAGTCTCGTGTCTTCTATAAATTGAAAATGTGTGGCCACCCTGTGTTAAGCCATTTTATCAGCATCACTTTTCCAACAGCATTTGCCCACTTCCTGTCTTTGTGTCACATTTTGGTCATTCTTGCAATATTTCAAACCTTTTTCATTATTGTAATTTTTGTTATGGTGATTTGTGATCAGGATCTTTGATGTCCCTATTGTAACAGCTTTGGACAAATGTGTTCTTGCTACTCCACTCACAGCTGTTCCCCCATCTCTCTCCCTCTCCTTGTGCCTCCATATTCTCTGAGACCCAACAAGATTGAAATTAGGCCAGTTATTAACCTTACAATGACCTCTAAGTGTTCAAGAGAAGGAAGAGTCGGACATCTCTCACTTTAAATCAAAGAAATGATTAAGCTTAGCGAGGAAGGCGTGTTGAAAACGGATAGGCTGAAAGCTAGGCCTCTGGCACTGAACAGCTAGCCAGATTGCAAATGCAAACGAAAAGCTCTTGACGGAAATTAAAAGTGCTACTCCAGTGAACACACAAATGATAAGAAAGCAAAACAGCCTTATTGATGACATGGAGGAAGCTTTATCAGTCTGAAGAAAAGATCAAGTCAGCCACAACATCCTTTAAGGCAAGGATAATCCAAAGCAAAGCCCTAAGTCTCTTCAATTCTATGAAGGCTGAGAGGTGAGGAAGTTACACAAGAGAAGTTTGAAGCTAGTAGAAGGTAGGTCATGAGGTTTAAGGAAAGAAACTGTTATATACCGAAAGGGCAAGGTGAAGCAGCAAGCTTAATGCAGAAGCTGCAGGAAGTTATCCAGAAGATCTCAATAAGCTGATTAATGTGACCACACTAAACAACAAATTTTAAGTGTAGATGAAACACCCTTACATTGGGAATAGACGCCATCTAGTCTTTCATAGCTTAAAAGAAGAATTCAATGCCTGACTTGAAAGCTTCAAAGGAATGGCTGACTCTCTTATTAGGGGCTAGGGCAGCTGGTGACCTTAAGTTGAAGCCAATGCTCATTTATCTTCTGAAAAGCCCAGGGTCCTTAAGATTTATGCTATATCAGCTCTGCTGTGTTCTCTAAATGGAACAACAAAACCTGAATAACAGCACATCTATTTACAACATGCTTTACTGAATATTTTAAGCCCACTGTTGATACCTACTGCTCAGAACAAAAGATTCCTTTCAAAATATTACTGCTTAGTGACCATGCACCAGGCCACACAAGAGCTCTGATGGAGCAGTATGATGAGATGAATGTTGTTTTCATGCCTGCTAACACAGCATCCATTTTGCAGCCCATGTTTCAAGGAGTAATTTCAACTTTCAAGTCTCATTATTTAAGAAATATATTTTGTAAGGCTACAGCAGCATAGACAGTGAGTCTTCTTACAGATCTTTGGGCAAAGTAAATGGGAACCCTTCTAGAAAATGGATGAGGAGTTGCTTCTTATGCATGAGTAAAACAGGGAGCTCTTGAGATGGAATCCACTCTTGATGGAGATGCTCTTGAAATGACAACAAAGGATTATGTAATATTTAGAATATTACATAAATTGATAAACAGCAGCATAATTTGAGAGGTTTGACTAATTTTGAAAGAAGTTCTACTATAGGTAAAATGTTATCAAACAGCATTACACACTCAAAAGAAATAATTCATTAAAGAAAGTGACTTGATGCAGCAAACTCCATTGCTGTCCTTTTTTAAGAAGTTGCTACAGCCACCTACAACCTTCAGCAACCACTACCCTGACTAGTCAGCAGCCATCAACATCAAACTAAGAACCATCATCAATAAAAAGATCAAAACTTGCTGATGCCTCAAATGATAATTTGCATTTTTTAGCAAGAGTATTTTTTATTTATGGATGGAGGTTCATAACATTGTACAGGAGATGGAGATTAAAACCAATCCCAAGAAAAGAAATGCAAAAATGCAAAATGGTTGTCTGAGGAGGCAAAACAAATAGCTAAGAAAAGAAGAGACTCTAAAGGCAAAGGAGAAAAGGAAAGATATACCCATTTGAATGCAGAGTTCCAAAGAATAGCAAGGAGAGATAAGAAAACCTTCCTCTGTGATCAATCCAAAGAAATAGAAGAAAACAACAGATTAGGAAAGACTAGAGATCTCTTCAAGAAAATCAGAGATACCAAGGGAATATTTCATGCAAAGATGGGCACAATAAAGGACAGAAATGGTATGGACCTAACAGAAGCAGAAGATATTAAGAAGAGGTGGCAAGAATACACAGAAGAACTATACAAAAAATCTTCATGACCCAGATAACCACAAGGGTGTGATCACTCACCTAGAGCCAGATATCCTGGAATGTGAAGTCAACTGGGTCTTAGGAAGCATCACTATGAAAAAAGCTAGTGGAAATGATGGAATTGCAGCTAAGCTATTTCAAATCCTAAAAGATAATGCTGGTAAAGTGCTGCACTCAATATGCCAACAAATTTGGAAAAATTTTTGCCACAGGATTGGAAAAGGTCAGTTTTCATTTCAATCCCAAAGAAAGGCAATGCCAAAGAATGTTCAACCAACCTCACAATTGCACTCATTTCACATGCTAGCAAAGTAATGCTCAAAATTCTCCAAGCCAGGCTTCAACAGTACATGAACCATGAACTTCCAGATGCTCAAGTTGGGTTTAGAAAAGGCAGAGGAACCAGAGATCAAATTGCCAACATCTGTTGAATCATCAAAAAAGCAAGAGAATTCCAGAAAAACATCTACTTCTGTTTCATTGACTACACTAAAGCCTTTGACTGTCGACCACAGCAAACTGTGGAAAATTCTTAAAGAGAGAGGAACACCAGACCATCTCACCTGCCTCCTGAGAAACCGGCATGCAGGTCAAGAAGCAACAGTTAGAACCGAACATGGAACAAAAAACTGGTTCCAAATTGGGAAAGGAGTACATCAAGGCTGTATATTGTCACCCTGCTTATTTAACTTATATGCAGAGTACATCATGTGAAATACCAGGCTGGATGAAGCACAAGCTGGAATCAAGATTGCCAGTAGAAAATACATGAAAAGATGCTCAACATCGCTCATTATTAGAGAAACGCAAATCAAAACCACAATGAATATCACCTCACACCAGTCAGAACGGCCATCATCAAAAAGTCTACAAACAATAAATGCTGGAGAGGTTGTGGAGAAAAGGGAACACTCTTGCACTATCGGTGGGAATGTAAATTGATACAGCCACTATGGAAGACGGTATGGAGAGTCCTTAAAAAACTAGGAATAAAGCCACCAATTGAACCAGAAGTCCCACTCCTAGACGTATACCCTGAGGAAACCAAAACTGAAAAAGACACATGTATCTCATTGTTCATTGCAGCACTATTTACAATGGCTAGAACATGGAAGCAACCTAGATGTTCACCAACAGATGAACGGTTAAAGAAGTTGTGGTACATATGCTGCTAAGTCGCTTCAGTCGTGTCCAACTCTGTGTGACCCCAGAGACAGCAGCCCGCCAGGCTCCCCCTCCCAGGGATTCTCCAGGCAAGAACACTGGAGTGGGTTGCCATTTCCTTCTCCAACACATGAAAGTGAAAAGTGAAAGCAAAGTCGTTCAGTCGTGTCCGACTCTTTGCAACCCCATGGACTGCAGCCTACCAGGCTCCACCATCCATGGGATTTTCCAGGCAAGAAAATTTTCCGGTGGTATATATACACAATGGAATATTAGCCATAAAAAGGAATGCATTTGAGTCAGTTCTAATGAGGTAGATGAACCTAGAACCTGTTATACAGAGTGAAGTAAGAAAGAGAAAGATAAATACTGTATTCTAATGCCTATATATGGAACCTAGAAAAATGGTACTGAAGAATTTATTTAGGGGCAGCAGTGGAGAAACAGATGTAGAAAAGAGACTTACGGACATGGGAAGAGGGGAGGAGAAGGTGAGATGTATGGAAAGAGTAACATGGAAACTTACATTACCATATGTAAAATAGATAGCCAACAGGAGTTTGCTATACAGCTCAGGAAACTCAAATAGGGGCTCTGTATCAATCTAGAGTGGTGGGATGGGGAGAGAGATAGGAGGGAGGTTCAGAAGGGAGGGGATATATATACCTATGGCTGATTCATGTTGAGGTTTGACATAAAACAGCAAAATTCTGTAAAGCAATTATCCTTCAATAAAAATAAATTAATTAGTAAAAATATTGCTGGGAGAAATATCAATAACCTCAGACATCGAAATGACACCACCCTATGGCAGAAAGCCAAGAGGAACTAAAGAGCCTCTTGATGAAGGTGAAAGAGGAGAGTGAAAAAACTGGCTTAAAATTCAACATTCAAAAAATGAAGATCATGGCATCTGGTCCCATCACTTCATGGCAAATAGATGGGGAAACAATGGAAACAGTGACAAACTTTATTTTCTTGGAATTCAAAATCACTGCAGATGGTGGTTGCAGCCATGAAATTAAAAAGACACTTGCTCCTTGGAAAAAAAGCTATGACCAACCTAGACAGCATATTAAAAAGCAGAGACATTACTTTGCCAACAAAGATCCGTCTAGTCAAAGCTATGGTTTTTCCAGTAGTCATGCAGAGTTGTGAGAGTTGGACCATAAAGAAAGTTGAGCACTGAAGAATCGATGCTTTTGAACTGTGGTGTTGGAGAAGACTCTTGAAAGCCCCTTGGACAGCAAGGAGATCAAACCAGTCAATCCTCAAGGAAATCAACCCTGAATATTCTTTGAAAGGACTAATGCTGAAGCTCCAATATTTTGGCCACCTGATGTGAAGAGCCAACTCACTGGAAAAGACCCTGATGCTGGGAAATACTGAAGGCAGGAAGTGAAGGGAACAACAGAGGATGAGACAGTTGGATGGAATCACCGACTCAATGGATGTAAGTTTGAGCAATCTCCAGGAGACAGTGAAGGACAGGGAAACCTGGGGTCCTGCAGTCCATGGGGTCGTAAAGAGTCAGCCATGACTGAGCGACTAAACAAGAACAAATTTTTTATTTCAGTTATGCACACTTTACATTATTTCATACTTAATAGACTACAGTCTAGTGTAAATATAACTGTTATATGTACTGAGATACCAAAAAATTAGTGACTCATTTTCTGAGACTTGCTTTATTGAAGTGGTCTGGAACCAGACCTGCAACACCTCTGAGGTACACCTGCATAAGAAAAAATAAATGACATTATACTGAGTTGATCACTTTATAAATAGTATTTTTCCTACTTCATTATCATTTGAATATTCCTGGTCCACAGAAAATAGGTAGCAGGACTATAGTTTGAAGATGGGTCTGTGTGCTTCCAAAGATCAAGCTCTTTAGTTCTGTTATAATTTTCTAGGTTAAGTGTTATGTAATATCTCCTTTGCAGGTTGGATCCCTGGGTGAGGAAGATATCCTGGAGGAGGAAATGACAACCTACTCCAGTCTTCTTGCCTGGAGAACCCCATGGACAGAGGAGCTTGCCAGGTACAGTCCATGGGGTCACAGAATTGGACACAACTGAGGAACTGAGCACACGCACAATATATCATTTAGAAGAAAGTGTGAAAATTTCTGGAATCAGAATGATAAATGATCTGCATGGTTCTTAAGGGACCACAAGTTTGGGTCTCTACAAGTCTGTGATGCTCAGAGAAGGAGTGGACAACCATATCAAATCTCTATCAAGACAAAGAAGGCTGAAGATGTACCTGATTAGAAGAGTGGGCTGGCAAGTACCCAAAGAGACAGAGATTTGGTGAGGCTTTTCTTCCTCCCCTCATCCTAAAGAAGGACAAACAGCTTCAACTTTCTCAGGGTAATTCATTTTGTTCCCAAGACTCTGATGCTGGGAGGGATTGGGGGCAGGAGGAGAAGGGGACAACAGAGGATGAGATGGCTGGATGGCATCACTGACTCAATGGACGTGAGTCTCAGTGAACTCCGGGAGTTGGTGATGGACAGGGAGGCCTAGCGTGCTGCGATTCATGGGGTCGCAAAGAGTCAGACACGACTGAGCGACTGATCTGATCTGATAAAGGGGGACAAAATCTAGGAATGCCCTTTTAAAGTATTTCTTCTCAAACTGTATATATGTGTTGGAAGAAATATGAGGTGGACCTGTGGGCATGGTCTTACTGTTGGTACAATACTAAGTTCTGTTATTTGTTTTGCATTTCTAGAAGCAATCTACTGAGTTTAACTGGTCAACTTTCATGGTATAATAAAGAATATATCTGTTCTTTATCCCAGGTTCCTGGCACAGAGCCTCATAAACCCTTGGAATTTCCTAAGTGACACAAGTGTCTTTGTTAAGCTAATGAAGTGATTTTTGGTGGGTCCTTAGATAGCTCAGAGTAGGGACTGGTCGACAGAAAGACCAACCACTAGTGATTAGAAGATTTGGAACGTTCAGCCAGTTGTATCTCCAGGAAGAGACTGGTGGAGGGATCAGAGAGGTCAGAGATTGAATTTGAACATATGGTCAATGAATTAATCAATCATAGCTACACAAAGAAACACCAGTAAAAATATCCAGACACGAAGACTCAGAAATGTTTCCTAGCTGAACACACTGATGTGCCTGGATGATTATTCACCTGGACTCCACTAAGAAAGGGCATAACAGTTCTGTTTCCCTTCTGCTTCCCAGACCTTATCCTGAGCATCTCTTCCATTTGACTGTTCTTCAGTGGTAGCCTTAACAATAGAACTATAATCATAAGTGTAGTTCTTTTAGTGAGTTTTTTTAGTCCTTTAGCAAATTATTGAACCTAGGAGGGAGCCTAAAGGGGTCATGGAACTCCATAATTTATAGCCACTCAGTCAGAAGTGTTCCCTGGCGGCTCAGCTGGTAAAGAATCTCCTTCAATGAAGGACACCTGGGCTCGATTCCTGGGTTGGGAAGATTCCTGGAGAAGGGAATGGCTAACCACTCCGGTATTCTGGCCTGGAGAATTCCATGGGCTATAAAATCCATGGGGTCACAAAAAGTTGGACACGACTGAGTGAATTTCACTTTTCAGTCAGAAGTGTGGGTGGGCTCTGAGACTTTGCTGCTGGTGTCTCAAGTGGGAGCAGTCTTCAGGAAGAATTTGCATTTAATCAATGGGGTCTATGTTAACTTCAAGAATTACAGGAACCCAGTTGGTGCCAGATAATTGATGTCAATATGGTACATTCAAAACTCAGATACATCCAGTCATATTGAGTGAAGTAAGTCAGACAGAGAAGAGAAATATCGTATGATATCCCTTATATGTGGAATCACAGCTATTTGTAAGGCCTCCTCAGACAGCCATTTTGCTTTTTTGCATTTCTTTTTCTTAGGCATGGTCTTGATCCCTGTCTCCTGTACAATGTCATGAACCTCCGTCCATAGTTCATCAGGCACTCTGTCTATCATATCTAGTACCTTAAATCTATTTCTCACTTCCACTGTATAGTCATAAGGGATTTGATTTAGGTCATACCTGAATGGTCTAGTGGTTTTCTCCACTTTCTTCTATTTCAGTCTGAATTTGGCAATAAGGAGTTCATGATCTGAGCAGATGACACCACCCTTATGGCAGAAAGTGAAAAAGAACTAAAGAAACTCTTGATGAAGGTGAAAGAGGAGAGTGAAAACAGTTGGCTTAAAGCTCAACATTCAGAAAACAAAGATCATAGCATTTGGTCCCATCACTTCATGGCAAATAGATGGGGAAACAGTGGAAACAGTGGCTGACTTTATTTTTCTGGGCTCCAAAATCACTGCAGATGGTGATTGCAGCCATGAAATTAAAACACACTTGCTCCTTGGAAGGAAACCAGTGACAAACCTAGACGGCATATTAAAAAGCAGAGATATTACTTTGCCAACAAAGGTCCATCTAGTCAAGGCTATGGTTTTTCCAGTAGCCATGTATGGATGTGAGAGTTGGACTATAAAGAAAGCTGAGAGCTGAAAAATTGATGCTTTTGAACTGTGGTATTGGAGAAAACTCTTGAGAGTCCCTTGGACTGTGAGGAGATCCAACCAGTCCATCCTAAAGGAGATCAGTCCTGGGTGTTCATTGGAAGGACTGATGTTGAAGCTGAAACTCCAATACTTTGGCCACCTGATGCGAAGAGCTGACTCATTGGAAAAGACCCTGTTGCTGGGAGAGATTGAGGGCAGGAGGAGAAGGGGAATACAGAGGATGAGATGGCTGGATGGCATCACCGACTCGATGGACATGGGTTTGGGTGGACTCCGGGAGTTGGTGACGGACAGGAAGGCCTGGCATGCTGCAATTCATGGGATTGCAAAGAGTCAGACACAACTCAGCTACTGAACTGAACTGAACTGATATGTGGAATCTTAAAAAAAAAGTGATACAAATGAAACTACTTACAAAACAGAATGAGACTTACAGACTTAGACAATAAACTTAAGGTGACCAAGTGGAAGGGATAGTTAGGAAGTTTGGGATGGTCATGTACACACTGCTATACTTAAAATGGATAACCAACAAGGACCTAGTGTATAACACAGGGAACTCTGCTCAATGTTATGTGGCAGCCTGGATGGGAGAAGGTTTGCGGGGAGAAAGGATACAAGTATATGTTTGGTTGAGTCCCTTCTCTGTTCACCTGAAACTATCACAACATTGTTCACTGGCTATATCCCAAAAGAAATAGAAAGTTAAAAAAAAAAATCAGACACATCAAAAAGAAGGCACTAGTAAACAGCAAGTGATAATAATAGTCAAGTATTTTAAACTTATTACTCAAGTTCACAGTTCTCCTAGCCTCCAGTATCAGTTCAGTTCAGTCGCTCAGTTGTGTCCGACTCTTTGCAATCCCATGAATCGCAGCACGCCAGGCCTCCCTGTCCATCACCAACTCCCAGAGTTCACTCAAACTCACGTCCATCGAGTCGGTGATGCCATCCAGCCATCTCATCCTCTGTCGTCCCCTTCTCCTCCTGCCCCCAATCCCTCCCAGCATCAGAGTCTTTTCCAATGAGTCAACTCTTCGCATGACGTGGCCAAAGTACTGGAGTTTCAGCTTTAGCATCATTCCTTCCAAAGAACACTCAGGGCTGATCTCCTTTAGGATGGACTGGTTGGATCTCCTTGCAGTCCAAGGGACTCTCAAGAGTCCTCCAACACCACAGTTCAAAAGCATCAATTCTTCAGCACTAGCCTCCAGTATAGTTAGACCTCAATTTTTGGTTAAACCAGTTTCCAATGTTTTCATTTTTATGACTATAATTGATTACAACTGACTATACTTTCTTTCTTAGGAAAAAAGTTTCTCTTCTTCTAGTGTCAATATGCCTCATTCTTAAAATTTGTTCTGTTTTTGTATGTTTAGCGAAGCCCTTGCATATCCTGCCATAGTTCTGTAGTGTGCCCCTCCTTACCCTTTTCCACACAATCAAATCTGTGGAATTCTGCTCTATTCTAAACTTTCTCTTTCTTCTAGCCTTCTGCAGAGCTGTCATCCTGGACCAAACCTTTACCTTTACCCATGGTTAGCACTTTCTTTGTTTTTAAACTCCAAGTCTTTGCTGCTTTCATTTGATGGCTCACATTCTCCAGTTCAGTTCAGTAGTCACTCAGCTGTGTCATACTCTTTGCAACCCCATGGACATCAGCATGCCAGGCTTCCCTGTCCATCACCAACTCCCAGAACTTGCTGAAATTCATGTCCATCGAGTCAGTGATGCCATACACCCATCTTGTCCTCTGTTGTCCCCTTCTCCTCCTGCCGTCAATCTTTCCCAGCATCAGGGTCTTTTCAAATGAGTTGGCTCTTCGCATGAGGTGGCCAAAGTATTGGAGTTTCAGCTTCAGCATCAGTCCTTCCAATGAATATTCAGGATTGATTTCCTTTAGGATTGATTGGTTTGATATCCTTGCAGTCCAAGGGACTCTCAAGAGTCTTCTCCAACACCACAGTTCAAAAAGCATCAATTCTTCGGTGCTCAGCTTTCTTCACAGTCCAACTCTCACATCCATACATGGCCACTGGAAAAACCATAGCCTTGACTAGATGGATCTTTGTTGGCAAAGTAATGTCTCTGCTTTTTAATATGCTGTCTAGGTTTGTCACAGCTTTCCTTCCAAGGAGTAAGCATCTTTTAATTTCATGGCTGCAGTCACCATCTGCAGTGATTTTAGAGCCCAAGAAAATAAAGTCTATCACTGTTTCCATCGTTTCCCCATTCTCCAGTAACTTCCTTTGCAAAGGTACACTACACGGAAGATAACTTTAAACTTTGTATAACAAAAATAATTTTATCCCACCTACATACTCGGTGTGTCTACTTTTCCTGGTATGGGGTTATAGATCGTACATTCGTTTTTCCTAGGATTTTGATAGTATTTTCCACTGTCTTGAGCCTTCATTGATGTGCCTCTTGGACTGGTCCTTTACTGTTTATCTAATTGTCTTTTACACCTTTTTGTCATCTGAGGAGATCTACTTTTGTTTTATCTTACTCAGTTTTACTCATGGTTGTAAAAATATTAACTAGCAATTTAATTTTGAAAAGTTGTTTCTTATTCTCTGAATATTCATTTAGATGGCATCCAGGTCCTACTTAATGGATGCAATATTCTTCTCTTATCAAATAGAGATAAGACAAATTACAGGAGTTTCTTTTTAAGTTTCCTGTGTTTCCTGAATTGTCCATTTAGTCTTTTTTATTGTTTCATTTAGGCTCTATCTTTCAAGTTAAAGACTCTTCTCAACTATGTTTGAATCTCTGCCCTAATATTTATATCAGAGACTGCTGCTAGTCACAGAGCACTCCACCATCCTTTATTAGTTTCTTAAATCCTCCCTATATTTCTATAAATAGTCCCTTCTTATAATTCTTTTTAATGATCTCAATGGCTGTGTTATCTGTTCTGCCACATTAGCCAATAAAAAAAATGCAAACCTTCCCTCTTTCATAATTTCCAGCCCCAGTATGCTAAAAATATATATTGATTAAATCAGTTAAATCACAAGACAAATTTCCTTTGACAAAGTTACTTCATCTGTAAATCTAAAACCCATAGTGCATATGTGCAGCCTTTTTTTTTTGAAAGAGGGGCCACAGCTTCCATTAGGGTCTCAAAAGGATTTATAATTTAAATATACTTAGAAATGATTCTCTTTAACATTGAATTTATCTTCCAGAGATATTAGATCTGACATTGTGGTAGCTGATGCTACTACTGCTACTGCCAAGTCACTTCAGTCATGTCCAACTCTGTGCGACCCCATAGACGGCAGCCCACCAGGCTCCCTGATTCCTGGGATTCTCCAGGCCAGAACACTGGAGTGGGTTGCCATTTCCTTCTCCAGTGCATGAAAGTGAAAAGTGAAAGTGAAGTTGCTCAGTCATGTCCGACTCTTAGCGAACCCATGGAGTGCAGCCTGCCAGGCTCCTCCATCCATGGGATTTTCCAGGTAAGAGTACTGGAGTGGGGTGCCATTGCCTTCTCCTGTGGTAGCTGATATGTGGTGGCAAAAATACAGTATGTAATTTAAGTATCACAACTCTTTTCTAAGAGATGCTGATTTTATTTTAGAGATTAAAAACAAGGCTTTGATGTGAACATTTTCTTATAAGTGTTATGCTAAAAAATAAATTTTAAGTAACATTTCTTGCCTAATAAGGATATTACTAAGTTAAATTTAATTGAACCAAAATTTCAGTAAAATTTTATTATTTTAATGTTTCCAAAATAGTATTATGCATGTTGCCAAGAATTTTACTCTTTGTTTATGAACTTCATCTCCTTTTCCAAAGGTTTATATGTCTTCAGTTTTAGGTATATGCAGAAATTTTAATTGCAAAAGAAAGCTTTTATGTTTAAATTATGGGTTTTCCAGACATTGATTCACCTTTTTCAATTATTTTTAACTATAAAAAAAAAAGATTTCAGTAATTATACTTGAATGTTTATAAATCATTGGCAGGATGTAACAAATCCAAAGAAAAATATTGAAGGGCTAAGTTAATGCCCAGGATAATTAGAGTAGTGTCTCACTATACAAAATAGCATGAAACAAAATTCAGAACTAATGGGCTAAGTCTCATGAGCATATTGTTTTTAATAATTGAACAGGAAAACAGATATTCAAGATTTTTCAAAGTGACATTAGTAAAAGCTATTGAAAAGGCAATATTTCCTTTTGTAGAACTGACTTAATTTTCTTCCTGTCTTGCTGTGCCTAATATCTTCCATAATTGTTGAAGGCAGGCAATTTATATTGAGTGATAGGGCAACTTAAATATTAGAATAAAGGTTGATTTCTTCTCCCTACACTTACAAAGCCAAGAACAAAATAGAGAATTCGATGTCTCTGGATATGTGGCAAGTAATCAGTATATAATACACTGCATCATTTATTATTTTAATTACACATTAAGATATTTTACAATTTTAGCTGATAATCTTTTTTTTCAGCCTGCATTCATGTAGCAGCCATGTTGCAGTGTGTTTCTCATGCCTTCCAAGATTATCTGAAGACCCAACACTAGCAGTTCTTATTCCCTAAAGTCAGTATAGCTGCTCTCTCTGACCCTCCCTGGAAACCCAGCTTTTGCTATTTATGTCACTCATCTGTTAACTCTGGCACGTTGCTGTCCTGTGGGAAAACCATCACTTGTGATGGTGAAGACATGACCTGAAAAAAATATTAAAGAACATCTACCCAACTAGATGTCTCATTATAGAATCAACTCCACCACTGACTTGGGCAAGTCCCTGGATTTCTTTGAACTTCAACTCGCTAGTTTGTCAGGGAGGAGGGTCCTACCTGAACTTCTTACCTTAGGATCTGTGAAGGTTAAATGAGGCAGCATTTAATATGGTCAAGTGCTATGTTATTTTAAGGCATTCTTCTCTAATGTACAGGTAGTAACTGCTAACATATATTAAACACACGTTATGTTCCACACTAGATCTTTTATAGTCATTGTCTTATTTCAGCATTAGAAAACCCTATGAAGTGAGGACTATTATTACACCTATTTTACAGATGAAGGGTCTGAAGCATAAAGAAGTTAAGCAATTTATTCATGATCACACCATTAGGAGGCGATAGAAACAGGCTATGAACCCAGGCAGCCCAGCTCCTGAGGCCATCATGTTCTGTTGAATTCTACTACATTACCTTCCGTAAAGCCAAGATTTTTTTTCACTCCTTTTGAGGAGACACCATGTTTTAGATGAGCAATTCCACTATCATACCCTGGAAAATCATACCGTCCATACCCATCTTAAAAATCACGCATCTGAAATTGCCTGATGCAACCCAGATAACACCCCATGGAATTCATACCTTCTCCAACCCCTCCTGCCTAATAATAACTATTACGCTAACTGCACATCACTCCCAATAGAGAAATGTCTTCTTATCTTTTGACAAGGAACTGTCTGTTGGTATAATTTCCTCATTGAACTTGTCAACCAGGAACTGAGATTTTGCCACCACGGCATCCTTGGGACAGTGTGCTTCTTTCCTTCACGCTCAGGACTAAAACCAGTCATGTTACAGGTCTCTATTCTTTCTACTTCTGTCTCCCCAGGAATTAAATTAAGACTGTCATGTTAAGACAAATTGAAAAAGGAGCACTTATGTTTAACTGTCATTCTCATTGATAGCAGAAATTCTTCTGCAGAGGATCTTTGAAAAACAAACTTCAAGAACTTATTCATAGGAACATATAAAATCAAACACAGGGCTTCCCTGGTGGTCCAGTGGATAAGAATCCACCTGCCAATGCAGGGGACATGGGTTCAATCCCTGGTCTGGGAAGATTCCGTGTTATGGGGCAACTAAGCCTGTGCCCCACAAGAGGAGAAGCCATCCCAATGAGAATCCCACACACTGCAATGAAGAGTAGCCCCTACTCACCACAACTAGAGACAGCCCACTAGCAGCAACAAAGATCCGTGCATGCTTGATCGCTCCATTGGGTCTGACTCTCTGCAACCCTTTGGACTGTAGCCCACCAGGCTCCTCTGTCCATGGGATTCTCCCAGCAAGAATACTAGAGTGAGTTGCCATTTCCTACTCCAGGGGATTCTTCCTGACCCAGGGATCCAATCCATATGTTCCATGTCTCCTGTACTACAGGAGGATTCTTTACCGGTTGAGCTACCAGGGAAGCCCAACAAAGACACAGAGCAACCAAAAAATAAAATAAATAATTTTAAAAATCAAGCATGAGACAGATATACAAGAAGTCATGCTCAAAATGGATTTAATCCTTTACTGGCTGTGTGTTACCTCTTTATCTGCCTCATATATGTTTTAAGACTGTCAATATTTGAGACTTCCAAAAGCACAAGACATCTCCATGGTAAATTTCTGAGCAAAGTAACTTGGAATAGGATGTCTTAACAGATTGTTAGTTTTGTTGAACATATTTTGAACAATTAACCTCAAAGGGGTATGATAACAGTTAATATCTGACTGAGTGATAACTATCAGGCATATGCATTATCTCATGTAAACCTTAAAGTTATCCCTAAGTAGACATTGCTATTAGGTCTATACATTAAGAAGAATGAGGCTTACAGATGTTGAATAATGTCCCCTAGTAGAGACAGCAATGGCACCCCACTCCAGTCCTCTTGCCTGGAAAATCCTATGGGTGGAGGAGCCTGGTGGACTGCAGTCCATGGGGTCCCTAAGAGTCGGACATGACTGAGTGACTTCACTTTCACTTTTCACTTTCATACATTGGAGAAGGAAATGGCAACCCACTCCAGTGTTATTGCATGGAGAATCCCAGGGATGGGGGAGCCTGGTGGTCTGCCGTCTGTGGGGTCGCACAGAGTCGGACATGACTGAAGCGACTTAGCAGCAGCAGCAGCAGCAGCAGCAGAGACAGCATTTGAGCCCAGTCCTGAGTTCATCCACAGGCAGTTTAACCCCTATGCTTCCCAAAGCAAGGCCACATTATGCAAACAAGGCAAGTTACCAAGTCAGTTCTCCTAACTGGCATTTTAACAGTAATTTCTTTCCTGTGTGAAGGCCATTCCAAATCCAGGGCACACCCATATTTGTGATGGATCTAGCAGCCCTCCATCAGAGTACAGGAAAAAAATTCAAATTGCTGGGCCTCATTCAAAATATGTGACGTTGCAGATTATATGTTGAATAATTAGTAAGATAGAATGAAAGGCGATTCGACCTTAACATGTTTCTCCTTCTCAAGTTTTCACTTTAGATGTAATTATCTCTTTTCAGGGAAAAATGATTTCTGAAGAATGCTCGGATTGCGTGCATGTGAAAATTCAGCCTCAGTCACCCTCTACCGTCACTGTTACGGGCAACATCGTCAGGTTCCCTTAACAACCAGGAACAGCAAGCACCCTCCACCAGGAGTAGGTCTGGTTTCTGTTCTCTCTCTGCTGTACTGACCTGCTTCTCAGTGAACTCAGGGAGCACCTCTCTGAGGAGAGCTGTTCAAATCTGCAAAATGGAATGAGCCTCACACAGTCTATTTTGAAAAGGAGAGATTTAAAGATCAAGTAAAAATAAATCTGCACAGTTTGGTGGAAAAATAAGTTGCTAGAAGCTTACAAATATAAAGAAGTCCTATCTTAAAATCAGCAGCTCAGAGCTGTAAGGGCATTCTTATCATCTCCATACCCATGCACACTGTCTCTGTCAAGAAATTAACTGAGCTGCTTTTAAGAGACATGAAATCTCGCCTATTTTAGTGCAATCGAATTTTAAGTCTTTCTCGCATGCTATTGTTAAACTGCTTTTCCAATTTTCTGTAATTTTCTCTTTGCTTCTACTGAAAGTATAAGAACTTGCTTCAATTCAAAATATAAGCTATATAAAAGTAGGGATTTTTGTTGCTTTCTATTTGCTGACGTATCTTAGCAATTAGAGAGGCATCTGCCACTTGGTAACTCAAAAATATTGCTGAACTAACTGAGCAAAGTGTGATATAATTTAGTGCTAATTTACAAAGAAAATTCCAGTACATGTGTATCATACTGCACTACAGATACAGTGCTGGGTGAGTTCTATACACAGTTTCATGTAAGTATTACACAGTATTAAGAAGAAAGTAACTTTCAGGAAGAAAAAAAAAAAGATTACTTCTTTTTTTTACTTCCATGTTTATAACTTCAAAAGTCACTTTTTATGAACTGAAATAATTAGTAATTAAAATAACTGCCATTTATGGAATATTCCAAAGTAGATGATTTTACAAATCTTTACAGTCAACACATCTAGAAGGCATCATTCTTATTTTAAAGATGAGGAAATCAAGACATAATGAAGAGCTTAGAGACAACGACCAATAAATCCCTATCGCTCATTCTGGCATCAACCTAGCACTTTCGGCATCACTCAGTCCCCCAGGTCACCTCTTCCATCTGCTATAATGACCTTTCCACTTGTCTCTCTTCAAGTCAATGTGAGACCTGGGAATATGACGAACTCACTGAATTTTTCTTTTAAAACAAATGGTTGTATCCAGTATGTGAGAACCCTCAAACAATTAAGTTTATGATCCATGCCATTCTAGTGGAATAAAAAAATCATGAAAGAGTATTCAGGGACTTCTCTTGTAGTCCAGTGGACAAGAATCCGCCTGCCATGGCAGAGGACACAGGTTCCATCCCTGGTCCGGGAAGATCTCACATGCCTCAGAGCAACTCAGTCCTGGTGCTACAGCAATTGAAGCCCATGCACCTAGAGCCCACGCTCTGGAACAAGAGAAGCCACCGCAATGAGAAGGCCATGCACCGCAAGAAAGGGGACCCCTGCTCACAGCAACCAGAGAAAGCCTGAGTGCAACAACAGAGACCCAGCACAAGCAAAAATAAGTAAATAAACACAATTTTTCTAAAAGAGTATTTGGGCACTTCCCTTGTGGCTCAGCTGGTAAAGAATCTGCCCGCAATGTGAGAGACCAGGGTTTGATTCCTGGGTTGGGAAGATCCCCTGGAGAAGGGAAAGGCTAGCCACTCCAGTATTCTGGCCTGGAGAATTCCATGGACTGTGTGGTCCATGGGGTCGCAAAGAGTCGGACACAACTGAGCAGCTTTCACTTTCACTTTCTTTCAAGAGAGTATTCAGGACTTCCTCAAATATAGGGCAGCTTACAAAGTAAAAGGGCTCTGGGATCAAACACATTTCAAAGATGATGAAACAACTCCATTTCTGAGCAGGACCTCTCTGCACCATTGTTTAATATGTTACATAAGTCCTTTGGGGTTTCCCTGGTGCCTCGGTGGTAAAGAATCCACCTGCCAATGCAGGAGACTTGGGTTCATTCCCTGGAGGAAGAAATGGCACCCCACTCCAGTATTCTTGCCTGGGAAATCCCATGGACAGAGGAGCCTGGTGGGCTGCAGTCCATGGGATCACCAAGAGTCGGACATGACTTAGCGACTACACAATAATTCCTGTAAAAACTTAACCAGCTTTTCTCCAAATTTATTTTACTAGAGATACTCCTTTTAGAGTAGGCATCATTTAGGTTAGTATATGATACATACCGGAGAAGGCAATGGCACCCCAGGCAGCCAGTACTCTTGCCTGGAAAATCCATGGACAGAGGAGCCTGGTAGGCTGCAGTCCATGGGGTCGCTAAGAGTCGAACACAACTGAGTGACTTCACTTTCACTTTTCACTTTCATGCATTGGAGAAGGAAATGGCAACCCACTCCAGTGTTCTTGCCTAGAGAATCCCAGGGATGGGGAAGCCTGGTGGGCTGCCGTCTCTGGGGTCCCACAGAGTCGGACACGACTGAAGCGACTTAGCAGCAGCAGCAGCATGATACATACCAGTGTCTAGCTACATATTTGTAGTAATTTTTTTTAATCCAGAAATGTTCTTCCCCTATAAGAGGTATCAACCAAACACTGAGTGACGAAATGGAAGGGGGTCTTGTCACTTCTCTGGTATTTTAATAACTGGAGTCTAAACATCACTGCATAATTTTTAAATGTCTTGTGTGAATATGAAGTTTTTAAAAAATAAAACAATGAAAAATAAGCTCTTGAGTTTAACACTCGAGGAAACAATTCATTGGAATCTTAATATAGTATCTGAAAAACTAGCTCTCTGGAAACACTTGCAATGCTAATAAATTTCCTTCTTAAAACTTGAATTAAATATATAAAGGTAATATGTTCCTGCTGAGAAATAATTTCCTAATGAGTGACTAAGTCATAGAACCTATTTAGCAGAGTTATTACAGTTGTTACTAATAAAATTGGCCTCTCCTTTAAATGTGGAGAAGCTGCAATAGTTCCAATTATACATTATCCCTAAATTACATATTGAAACTTGGCGGAATTACGCCAAGATGTAATCAGAAGGAATCATGAGGTGAGCAATTTTCAGAAGCTCAATTTAATTCAACATCTTTTTAACTGTATCTTCCAAAATAATACTTACAAAAAAGCAATTGGTTTGATTGAAGGGGGAAACCTTACTGCTTCATCGATCACCATCTTCCATACTTGTTTGGATGGTACTGTCCATGATACGCTTTGTAGCAAGCCAATCATGAAGACAACAGCACCACAGATATTTCTTTAATAGGAATAGATATATCTAGCAGAAGCAGTATAAAAAGTCAAAGGGCTTTCTTTCTAGAACTCACGGTCACAGAATATATACGAGTGTCTCTGCTTTTCACGGCAATTAGTGCATCGGCTGGTCAGAGAGATTACTGGCTGTTGAGTAGAAGAACAAAGGATTGAATATCCAAAAGTTTGTCCCTTACAACCTCTATGACATGAGGCAAGATGCTTAGCTGATATTCCTTCTTTACATCTAAAACAAGAATTCTGAGCTATCTTTACAGAATTACGGAGAGAATTAAATGGTATACATAGATATCACCCACACAACACCATATATACCATATACGAGTATTTTATTCCAGGGTATCTTTACAAGAATGTCTGTAGAGCAAATAGCCTTGAAAAAATAGAGTATTTCCCTCTGGGATGGAGGGCAAATTTGTCTCCCAGTGCACATAATAAGAACACAGCCTCGCTTCGGGGCAAAGGATGGATGGGTTTTTCAGCAGCCCCTTACAACACGGGGAGTGTCCTAAGCTCGGTGCTCTTCAGAGGGCACGACAGACCACACAGCGTCCCTGGGTCTGTTCCGTGTCATCACCCCCGCCTCCTGGAAGCGGAGGGCAGGGGGATCCCAGGCACAGGTGATCCTCAGACCTCTTGCTGCAGCCTGAGTGGTGACATCCTTTCTCTCTCTGCCGGTAGCCTTGCGTATGCATTCTGCACATAAGAAACGGTGGCAGGCTACTTATTTCCTCTAAGAAGGGTGGTGTTTCAGCCCCTTCAGTTCTTGACACCCAGCACAAACACAGGCACTTAACACAGAAAGGTCTTATTCCACACTGTTTTAAATTGTCCTTTTTTTTTTAATATTGGCATGTAACAAGTGAAGATATCAGTGACCTCACTTCATGTGTAAACTGTATATTGTCAGGGAAGCATCTGTGAAATGAACACTAGTCAAAGTCAAAGGAGTCAAAGTCACTCAGTCATGTCCGACTCTTACGGCCCCATGCACTGTAGCCCACTAGGCTCCTCTGTCCATGGGATCTCCAGGCAAGAATACTGGAGTGGGATGCCATTTCCTCCTCCAGGGGATCTTCCCAACCCAGAGATCAAACCCTCACCTCTAACGTCTCCTGCGTTGGCAGGCAGGTTCTTACCGAAGGAAACAGCAGAATCCCCCTCTTAATTCTCAATCTGTCTCACAGTCTGGAGTAGAGATTCGCATTAGAGCATACTAAGTCTTTCATTAAAGTGGAGGTGATAATGGTCCACTGATCAGAATGGCCATCATTAAAAAGTCTACAAATAACAAATGCTGGAGAGGGTGTGGAGAAATGGGAACCCTCCTACACTGTTGGTGGGAATGTAAATTGGTGCAGCACTGTGGAAAAAGTATGAGGTTCCCCAGAAAACTAAAAACAGACCTACCATATGATCCAGCAATCCTACTCCTGGGTATATATCCAGACAAAACTAATTCAAAAAGATACACGCACCCCTATGTTCACTGCAGCACTGTGTACAATAGCCAAGACAGGGAAACCACCTAAAAGGCTGTCCAGCAACAGATGAATGGAGAAAGACGTGCTACCGCACCACAGAAAAGAATAACACCATTGGCAGCAACATGGATGAAATTAGATTATCATACAAAGTGAAGTAAATCAGACACAAAGAAACATGATATCACTTATGTGGAATCCAAAATATGACACAAACGAAACTATCCACAAAAGAGAAAAAGAGTCACAGACACAGAGGATTGACTGGATTGCCAAGGGGGAGGGAGGTGGGAGAGGGGTGAATCGGGAGTTTGGGTTTAGCAGATGCCATCTATTATATATATATAAAACGGGTAAACAAGGTCCTATTGTATAGCACAGGAAAACTAGATTCAATATCCCGTGATAAGCCATAATGGAAAAGAATGTATCTGTATGCCACAGTCATTCTGCTGCACAACAGTAATTAACACATCATTGTAAATCAACCAAACGTCAACAACAAAAACGCATAAGTGATGCTGCTCTTTCATGCCTTTGGCATGAACCAGAATAGGATTGGGCTACACTGGACCCAGTGCAGGAGAAGGAGAAGGCACTGGCACCCCACTCCAGTACTCTTGCCTGGAAAATCCCATGGGTGGAGGAGCCTGGTAGGCTGCAGTCCATGGGGTCGCTAGGAGTCGGACATGACTGAGTGACTTCATTTTCACTTTTCACTTTGATGCATTGGAGAAGGAAATGGCAACCCACTCCAGTGTTCTTGCCTGGAGAATCCCAGGGACGGGGAAGCCTGGTGGGCTGTTGTCTATGGGGTCGCACAGAGTCGGACACGACTGAAGCGACTTAGCAGCAGCAGCAGAATTGGACCCAGGTACAAAAGGAGCAGGAGGCACATCCTGCTGTCCATCACGGTCTACCTACAAAATAAAGCTGCCTCTTTAAACCTCAATTCTCACCTACTGCCCTTTCCCCGAAGCGTTAGAAAAACTGTAAAATCCAAAGATAACTTGGAAGATAATGTATTTGAATTTTTCTCCAAACTAAACTTGAGGGAGTCACCAGTGAAGCTTAATTTCTTATGAATAAGTCACAAGTTCAGCATCAACGTGACTCTTCCTTCATTTGGATCTCTAGACTGTGTGCCTTCATATGGGTGTGTGTGCTCATTACAGAATCTTTGTAACAATCATTTAACGCTGACCTTGCCTTTCTGAAGGACCTTTCACTAGTCTTATCTGAAACAAAGGAAGGTAAATTGGAGGAACTAGCAAACTCTTTATTGAAAAGGAGCTGCTTTGAAGAGCAGCAAAATCAGTTTGACTCATTAGCAGTCTTTCTCTCCACATGCTTTTTCTAAAAAGTCACAGTAAACTCATTTGTTTTTTTTGTTTTTTTTTTTTAACCTGGGGTGGTTTTCTTTTTTGCAAGTAACTGATTTGGAAATGGATAATATTTCGGCCAATCAAAATGAGAGGGGATTTCCAGAAATGAATTCCTGATTCTTGTATGATAAGTTAAAAGACGCTGAGAAAAGGTCCCTTTTCTTTCCAGTTGTAGTCATATCTGCCTGCGATGCTGAGCACAACTACAGCATCTTGAGATCATGAATTAGTGAGTAAAATTCACAGACAAAGGATGTCAAAGCAGAAATGGGGAAAAGTCTGGGTCCTTGGCTATTAAATCAACCAAACTGCCTGACCAATGAAGTTTTCATAACATATATTTCTTTTTGTTTATGCCAGTTTGAGTTTTCCAGCTGAAAATATCACTAACAATATGCTATCCAGGGCCTCCCTGATCTCTGATTATATTCAGCCATCCTACAAATTTTCAGTGTTATAGAGGAGACTGAGATGGAAGTTGATTAGAAAATAGCAAAGACTTACTTCAATTCTAAGGTTCTCTTAAGCTATAATTTTATGCGTATCATATCACTGTTTTTAAGGAGTGGAGTTAACTTTATAAAAGAAAAGAGAAAACTATCTTATTGAGTATATATCACATCAATCCTAACTATTCGTTGGAAGGACTAATGCTGATGCTCCAACACTGTGGCCATCTGATGCAAAGAGTCGATTCATTGGAAAAGGCCCTGATGCTGGGAAAGAGTGAAGGCAGGAGAAGGGAGCTACAGAGGATGATATGGTTGGATGGCATCACCGACTCAATGGACATGAGTTTGAGCAAATTCAGGGAGATAGTAGAGGACAAGGAAGGCTGGCATGCTGCAGTCCATGGGGTCACAAAAAGTCAGACACAACTGAACAACTGAACAACAACAATATAAGGCGGCAGGCGTCTGATTCCGGGCTTTTGATTCTGCACCGGAACATCAGAGTGGGCCAACGGACAAGACGGTGAGTTCTGCCATTTGCTTCCCATCCTGCAGTTGTGGAACCACAAAAGCATTCCTGGTCTTCTCGATTAAATTGTGAGGAGAAAATATAACCTGCCAGTGATGGTCATTTCTGTATTTACTGCCACGTCTGGAGAGTTAGTGAGAGCACTGTCTGAAGAGACGGGTGAGCTGAGCTCATCTCTACCTCCTGCCAGGTCTTCCCAATCCTCAGCCTACACCACGGCCACAGAATGGGCAAGAAAAGCTCAAAGCAACAAATAAAACTGTGGTGGCGAGTTACAGGATGGGAAAAAACAATAATTAGCCCAAATAAAAAATGGTGTGCAGTGCTGACTTATATTAATATTACAACCAGCCTGCAGGGTAAAATTAAGTCTAAATATTAGTAAGTTGGATGAGGATTTCTCTGAAATGTATTTTCCACATAGTATGTGATGTGGTAACTCCTCCATGGACCTATAAAAAATGAAAAATGCTAATTATTCTGTACTTCAAAATCATAAATAGAAAAGACGGGCATTAAAATTACATTTAGAACTTGCATTCACTTTGAGTTTGAAAAAATGACAACACATTGTAAATGCTTTATTTAAAGAAAAACGAGATAGATACCCCCTGGAGAATCCCAGGGATGGGGGAGCCTGGTGGGCTGCCATCTATGGGGTCGCACAGAGGCGGACACAACTGAAGCAACTTAGCAGCAGCAGCAGCAGAGCACTTTGCTCTGCATTGTGATGCTTGTCAGTGAGTGCTAGGCTATCCTGCATTTTGGTACTTAGTTATACTTTGTCCTCTTTTATCATCCAGATGTCCAGTTTGTGTATGTCTTGTTTTGCTAAAAATTGTAAACTGTTTGATGATAGTCAATGACAAACATAATTTAAAAAAAACAACTCGGACTTAGCACAACAAGAAAAAGAACTCTACAATTATGTAAAGTTTAAAAATAAAATAAAATTAAAAAAAAAAAACCTTTACCTGAAAACAAACAAACAAAAAAAAAGAACTCTGCAATGCATAAGGACTCTATTAAATGTTTTCTTACAGTTATGTTTAAAGTTAACACTAACCTATATTTTCTACTAATACTATCCCAGGCAATGAGAGGGCTTCCCTGATAGCCCAGAACTTCCAGATGTTCAAGCTGGATTTAGAAAAGGCACAGGAAGCAGAGATCAAATTGCCAACAGCCGTGGGATCATCAAAACAGCAAGAGAGTTCCAGAAAAACTATACCAAAGCCTTTGACTGTGTGGATCACAACAAACTGTGGAATATTCTTAAAGAGATATGAATACCAGATCACCTGACCTGCCTCCTGAGAAATCTGTATGCAGGTCAAGAAGCAACAGTTAGAATTAGATATGGAACAACAGACTGGTTCCAAATCGGGAAAGGAGTACATTAAGGCTGTATATTGTCACCCTGCTGATTTAACTTATATGCAGAGTACATCATGCAAAATGCCAGGCTGGATGAAGCACAAGCTAGAATCAAGATTGCTGGAAGAAATATCAATAACCTCATGTACGCAGATGACACCACCCTTATGGCAGAAAGCAAAGAAAAACTAAAGAGCCTCTTGATGAAAGTGAAAGAGAAGAGTGAAAAAGTTGGCTTAAAACACAGTTTTACTCAGAAGAGTAAAAAAGTTGGCAGAAAACTAAGATCATGGCATCCGGTCCCATCACTTCATGGCAAATAGATGAGGAAACAATGGGAACAGTGACAGACTTTATTTTGGGGGACTTCAAAATCACTATAGCCATTAAATTAAAAGATGCTTGCTCCTAGGAAAAAAAGCTATGACCACCATAGAGAGCATATTAAAAAGCAGAGACATTACTTTGCCAACAAAGGGCCATCTAGTCAAAGCTATGGTTTTTCCAGTAGTCATGTATGGATGCAAGAGTTGGACTATAAAGAAAGCTGAGCGACGAAGAATTGATGCTTTTGAACTGTGGTGTTGGAGGATACTCTTGAGAGTCCCTTGGACAACAAGGATATCCAACCAGTCAATCCTAAAGGAAATCAGTCCTGAATGTTCATTGGAAGGACTGATGCTGAAGCTGAAACTCCAATACTTTGGCCACCTGATACGAAGAACCAACTCACTGGAAAAGACCCTGATGCTGGGAAAGACTGAAGGCAGGAGGAGAAGGGGATGACAGAGGATGAGACGGTTGGATGGCATCACCAACTCAGGGACATGAGTTTAAGAAAGCTTCAGGAGTTGCTGATGGACAGGGAAGCCTGGCATGCTGCAGTCCATAGGGCCACGACTGAGCGACTGAACTGACTGAGGCAATGAGACAACATAGTTTGCTAAAAACAAGAGTCAATTACTCTATTTTCACTTTTAAGGAACCTTCATATTGTTCTCTACAGTGACTGTACCAATTTACATTCCCACCAACAGTGTGGGAAGGTTTGCTTTTCTCCACACCCTTTCTAGCATTTATAGTTCATGGATTTTTTGATGATGGCCATTCTGAATAAAAATAGAGCTACCATATGATCCTGCAATCCCCACTCCTGGGCATATACCCAGAGAAAAACATGACCCAAAAGAATACCCCAATCTTCATAGCAGCATTATTTATAATAGCCAAGATATGGAAGCAACCTAAAAGTTTATCGACAGATGAATGGATAAAGATGTGATATGTATACACAGTGGAATGCTACTCAGTCATTTAAAAGAATGAAATAATGCTTTTGCAGCAACATGGATGAACCGACAGATTGTCTTATTGAACGAAGTCAAAGAGAATGATAAATATTACATGGTATCACTTGTATGTGGAATCTTTAAAACAATGATACAAATGAAAATATTTACAAAACAGACTCACAGACTTAGAGAATAAATTTATGGTTGAGGGGGAAGGGATAATTAGGGAGTTTCTAACTGACATGCACACATTGCTATATTTAAAATGGATAACCAACAAGAACCTGCTGTATAGCACAGGGAACTCTGTTCAATATTATGTAACAACTTAAATGGGAAAAGAATTTGAAAAAGAATAGATACATGTATATGTATAACTGCATCACTTTGATGTACATCTGAAACTAACACAACAGTGTTAATCACCTACATGCCAATATAAAAAGGTTTTTTTTTTTTTAAGTCAATTACTGATGCTTGTTCACATTTTCATTTGCAGTGAGTTTCTTTTTTAAAAAAAACATGAATGTCTGAGGCTAATGGACAGAAACAAGCATTATCAATAAATCAACCAGCAGCGGAGTATTAGCTGAGTATCTACTACATTTTCTGCATTGAATGGATACTCAATATCCCCTTAATTGATATTATGTTGTTTATTTCTGCCAACTGTCATCAGCTATTGATTTTTTCATTTCCTTTATTTTTTTCTGATAAGGAAATAATGACATTTCATTGCTTAAATTTAGAACCAGTATAAAGTAAGATAAAGTGCTGATGTTAAATGTAAGCTTCAGGTTTGAGAACTGTCAAAAATGGTATGAATAAATTGCCACTGGGGAATTCACCTTTCAGTTGTGTGGCAGAGCTAATTGATGGAGAAAATATTCTGGTAGACTCCATCCTACTTGTGTTGCATATCACGTTTGCTATGATAGGCTCAAAGTTCAACTGTATTTGAATATTTGTACTTCAAAAATTAAGTTCATAAATTCAGTTCAATAGATAAAATAAGAGCCATTAAATGTGTAGTCACTGACATTTAAATGAGGGCATGGTGGCAGAATCTTTTCTTTTTCATGATTTCATGATTAGGGCAAGCTACTGAACTGATCACTTTAAAGTACAGTTTAAAATTCACGAATTGGCTTATTTACATGTTAAAAGGCTAGGGAGCCAGAGCTCATGCTGCTGCTGCTGCTGCTGCTGCTAAGTTGCTTCAGTCGTGTCCGACTCTGTGAGACCCCATAGACGGCAGCCCACCAGGCTCCCCCGTCCCTAGGATTCTCCAGGCAAGAACACTGGAGTGGGTTGCCATTTCCTTCTCCAGTGCATGAAAGTGAAAAGTGAAAGTGAAGTCGTGTCCGACTCCTAGCGACCCCATAGCACCTTCCAAAGACAGAAGAGTCTGTGATGTCTTAGAAACACCTAGACCCCTGTGCTAACAACTTGATACACAGGCCAAAGGAATACTGATTAAAGCAGCAGGAGAGGAGGAGGAAGAAGAGAAAGTTAGTACTTGTTAATAAGCTTTGTGGAGCTGAATGTGGAAGTGGGCAGCCTTGGTGCTAGTATAGCGCCCCCTGGTGGCACCTTCCTGTCTATAGTTTGGATGAAGGGCAGTTAGGCAGGTGTCAGCTGACAAAGGCACCAGGCATATGTTCATAGAAGCAGTCTTTAAAGGTAATCACTTCATGGGAAAAGATGGGGAAACAGTGGAAACAGTGTCAGACTTTATTTTTCTGGGCTCCAAAGTCACTGCAGATGGTGACTGCAGCCATGAAATTAAAAGACACTTACTCCTTGGAAGGAAAGTTATGAACAACCTAGATAGCATATTCAAAAGCAGAGACATTCCTTTGCCAACAAAGGTTCGTCTAGTCAAGGCTATGGTTTTTCCTGTGGTCATGTATGGATGTGAGAGTTGGACTGTGAAGAAGGCTGAGTGCCAAAGAATTGATGCTTTTGAACTGTGGTGTTGGAGAACACTCTTGAGAGTCCCTTGGACTGCAAGGAGATCCAACCAGTCCATTCTGAAGGAGATCAGCCCTGGGATTTCTTTGGAGGGAATGATGCTAAAGCTGAAACTCCAGTACTTTGGCCACCTCATGCGAAGAGTTGACTCATTGGAAAAGACTCTGATGCTGGGAGGGATTGGGGGTAGGAGGAGAAGGGGACGACAGAGGATGAGATGGCTGGATGGCATCACTGACTCGATGGACATGAGTCTCAGTGAACTCCGGGAGTTGGTGATGGACAGGGAGGCCTGGCGTGCTGCAATTCATGGGGTCGCAAAGAGTCGGACACAACTGAGCAACTGATCTGATCTGATCTGAGTAGCTTTCAAAGTACCTTTTTCTTCCTGAATTCAGCACTAAACAAGTAAATAACTTTGATCTGGCCTCAAATTGTAACCCTGAAAACTCTTAGTAGGAGGAAATTTGTCCTCTATGTGAAAACTTTAAGCTTGTAGGAAAGAAGTTCATGCAGTAATTGTAAATAAGTTCATAGTGTATAATTTTTTGCTATCTTTCTTAAAAAACTAAAATTTTTATAGTATAAAGTTACTAGATATAAGACCATATAGATTTTTTATTATTACAGCTTCATTTTAAAAAAATCAACAACATTTTACAAGTTTGCCCATGGGCTCAAGTTTAATTTGTAAAATGCACTTCAAATTAAGTCCTTATTTAAAGGGATATATATATTTCAAAAGTGTTAAGCCGCTAAAGCTCTGTTTCTATTTTGAATCGATATTAAATACAGTTTAAGAAACTCAAAAAGTTAGCTATTTAACAACCCACAGCAAATGAGTTCTTTGGTCTTATAAATTTGGGGAAACTTAAGATATGAAATCTAATGCCGTGTACTTTTTATGAAAACCTGCCACCCAGTGGACATTTTATGCCAAGGCAGCGTCTTACTTAGTGCTTTTATGGACAAGATGCTTTTAAACCTGTCTTTAACAGTTATATTCTAAATGTCTAGTTTAGAATAAACCTAATAGCTAGTTACCTAGAACCCATTAACCCTATAGCTAGTTAAATGCAAAATGGTAGGGAAAAAAAAACCTCTAAGGCTTAAAATTTGAACATAAAATAATTCTGTGATCATAAATGTTTATATATGTTATCAATACAATTTGACAACCAGTTCAATGTTAACAATCCCATTATAATCAAAATGTTTAAGTAAAACCTATAGCCGTATGTGTCAGTTTCCTTACTGTAAAAACAGGTATTATCAATAGTATGTACCTCACTGCTGGTATAAGGAAAAGAGAGTCAATATAAGTTAAGCTCTTAGAACTGTAATTAGCACAGAATTGCTCAATTGTCACTAGTTCCATTAGGTCAATGATTTTCACAGGCCCTCATCGGGCCTAATCAGGATTTCCTGAGAAACTCTCAAGTTAAAGCAATTTCCTTCCCTCAAGATCCCCCACAACCTCTAGTGGTTCAAGCTGCCATCTCCCTTCCTTCCTTCTCCTAAACTCATATACTGAATCAATCCACCCAAAGCTCTTTACTGATTAAAAGAACGATTTTTAAAAGTTGGGTTGATCCATGTGTATCACTGCAAACAACTTGCTCAGAAGCCCAACCTAAATAATAAATAAGCCAATTGTCCTAACTCATAGGAGCATTAAAATAGAAGGTGAGACTCTGTAAACACTGCAAGGAGAGTACGGCAGTTTCCTATTGCCACTGCAACAAATTTGGTGGCTTCAAACAGCCTAAACTTGATCGGGAGATCAAAAGTCTGAAATGGGTCTCATGGGGCTAAAACCAAGGTGTCTGCTGGGCTGTGTTTCTTTTTGAGGCTCTGGGAGAGAACTGGTCTTCTTGCCATTTGCAGCTCCTAGAGCTGGTCTGCGTTCCCTGACTTACAGTTCTTTCCCCCATCTTCAGAGGTACCAACTGCATCCCTCTGACCTCTGCTTCTGTCCTTATCTCTTCTGAGTCTCCCGCCTCCCTCTTTCAATTCTCACATCTACAAAATCTTTTGCTGAGTAAGGTAACACGTTTACAGGGTCCAGAGATTAGACTGTAAAGAACCATTATTCCCCCTCCCACTGAGGTAGAATATTTCAATGGGACAACAGGAAGAGGAAGAGGCAATCTGGACTCCTGGGAAACAAATCAACACAAATTTCATGACGTGGTGTGTACTTACATCATCAATAGTGAAAATCACATGCAAAAGTAGCTGCTATATACTAAGATGGATAACCAACCACACACTGTGTGTGCATAGCACAAGGAACTCTGCTCAATGTTATGTGGCAAGCCTGGATGGGAGGGGAGTTTGGGGGAGAATGGATGTATGTGTATATATGGCTGAATCCCTTTGCTGTTCACCTGAAGCTATCACAACATTGTTCATTGGCTGTACCCCAACACTAAATATGCATGTGTGCTGAGTCACTTCAGTCATGTCCAACTCTTTGCAACCCCGTGGAGTGTAGCCTGCCAGGCTCCTTTGTCCATGGGATTCTCCAGGCAAAAACACTGGAGTGGATTGCCACATCCTTCTCCACCAATACAAAAATGAGTTAAAAAAAAAGAATATATGTATTTATATATACACACATATACAACTGAATCACTTTGCTGTACACCTGAAACTAACACATTATAAATCAACTATATTTCAATAAAAAATTTTTTTAAACTAGCTAGAGGGAAATTAATAGACCATTCATCACTCAACATACTTTAATAAAGAATTTACTTGGAGACTTTTCTGGTTGTCCAATGGTTAAGACCACAATTCTACTGCGGGGGGGGGGGGGGGGTGTTTTAACCCTGGTTGGGGAATTAAGATCACTCCTGCCACAAAGCGCAGCCAAAAAAAGTTTATTTCTAAACATTGTGTAAACCGGTGTGGTACAGAAGAACCCATTCTATCACTCTCCAGCTGTGTGACTTGGAAGGTTTAGATATAGCCTCTCTGAACTTTGGTTTCCTCAACTGGAAAACGGGGTTAATTACAAGTAGAATGTGTACCTGATTGCCCGACACAGTAAACATAACAAACTGTTGGTAATACCTGAATTCAAAATGATTTAAAGTTCATTTTTTCAACACTACTGATAGAACTTGCTATATATTCCAGGAAGCTATGTGACTCCATACTGAAATCATCATCTGTATCAGGCTCTCACTGTGCATTTGTATTGGGTTTGTGCCTTTAATTTCAGGGCAGTGCCACAGGATAAAATGAACCCCGAGTAATTCCTAATAGTAAGACTATTAAGAGCTAATAAGTAGTGAGTGCTCACAGTTACAGCAAACACTACTCCAAATGTTTTACCGATTTCATCTATTTTAATCCCCACAAAGAGTAGTATATAATTTGTAATTTGTCATCGTCTTGGCAGGACCCTTCTCAAGCTAAGACTTCTGACTCACTGGCATGTTACAGAAAACTGAATTGTTAATCAAAGGGAAAAAACAGTCAAACGGGATGTAATACAATTTCAGGAAGCATCTGAAATCATCGTCTAAAATGAGCAGCTGAGAGAGGGTTTGTTACATAGATCTACTTGCCTGCATTATCCACTTTTCAGCAAAATTTATTTGTTTAGCTGTTTACAATGCTTACAGGCAAAGGCCCCAAAGGCAGGAAAACCACCTGAGTTTCAGGCTCCAAACCAAGAGTTCGTGTGTAGAGCAGGGTTTTGTCATCTTCCTCTCTTACTCTGCCCTAGGCTTTCTGTCAGAGGTTGCTTCTATTTAATAGATAAAACCTCTTTTGGCTTCCAGATTAGTCATCCCACCTAAATACTGCTTCTAATGAACTGAGTTAAAACAGGGACCAGAAATGGATATTCTGCTGTCTGACAAGGAAAGAAGAGATAGGGAAAAACCCTACAGCATAAATGCCATCACTGGGCATGAAGAGTGTCTATTGTATCTTGCAACATGGACTGGAAACTCAGACCTTACTGCACAACCATGAACAAATCAAAATGAGAGGGAAAAAAATGAAAATATGTACTTTCTCTTTAGGGAGTACTTCAACCAAAGTAAACTGCTGCTAAGTCTGCTAGGTTACTTCAGTCGTGTCTGACTCTGTGCAACCCCAGAGACAGCAGCCCACCAGGCTCCCCTGTCCTTGGTATTCTCCAGGCAAGAACACTGGAGTGGGTTGCCATTTCCTTCTCCAATGCATGAAAGTGAAAAGTGAAAGTGACATCGCTCAGTCGTGTCCGACTCCTAGCGACACCATGGACTGCAGCCTACCAGGCTCCTCCGCCCATGGAATTTTCCAGGCAAGCATACTGGAGTGGGCTGCCATTGCCTTCTCCGAAAGTAAACTAGCAAAGTATTGATACATGGGGTTTTCTGAAGACCAGTAATTGTGATAATTCTTAACCTGGGAATTATAAATAACCCAGCTAAGGACACAGAAAATGCTCCTAGGATCTACCAACTTTCTTTTTCATTAATCTGATTTTTAAAAAAGGTTTGAAGCATGATGGCAAGAACTACCAAGTAATTGGAATTAAAATGAACTCTCATAATTCTAAACAAAAAAGAGTTATCAAAAAGAACTTTGAGCACCTCCTGCTGCTGCTGCTGCTAAGTCACTTCAATCACGTTCGACTCCGTGCCACCCCATAGACAGCAGCCCACCAGGCTCCCCTGTCCCTGGGATTCTCCAGGCAAGAATCCTGGAGTGGGTTGCCATTGCCTTCTCCGAGCACCTGCTAGAGTTAAAAAAAAAAAAAAAAAAAAAAAAACATGAAAAGCAAGTAGAGAACATCTCCTTCTTCCTCGATATCTTATGCTTTATGTCAATTACAAAAGAAAGTTAGCAGGAAGAGCTGTCCAAGCAAGCGTGCAGGCAAAATGATGAATATACTTGGATGTGACTTGAATGTCACTGAAAGACCAATGTGAATATAACTGAGCCCTAGAAGTACAGTAGCTGTGATACCTGAAACTATTACCACAAGGTTGGTTCTTTGAAAGGCTTCTGGAAACGTGCATATTTACTGGGTTCAAACTAACATTTTTAAATGTGTATATTCATCTGTTTTAACCACTGTTGCCACTTGGCAAAGAGCATTCTCTAAGAAGTGAGAAAACAGAATAGGTATGATTTGATAGGGAAAAGAGTAAGGATCCTCACGCTGACTTGTGGGGCTTTGAACACTGAATCCAAGAGTTCCAGTGAAACATTTTGTTCATTTGGTCACTTTAATCCTTCAGCACAGCATTTAAAACATAGATTATTGCTGTTCAGGTGCTAAGTCTTGTCTAACTCTTAAAGACCCCGTGGACTGTAGCACGTCAGGATCCAAGGGGTTCTCCAAGCAAGCATACCAGAATGTGTTGCCGTTTCCTTCTCCAGGAGATCTTCCCAAAGCTAGGATTGAACCTGTGTCTCTGGTATTGGCAGGCAGATTCTCTACCACCGAGTCTCCAGGGGAGTCCTTCAAACATACGTGCACACGTGCTCAGTAGCTTTAGTCGTGTCTGACTCTTTGCAACCCTGTGGACTGTAGCCCGCCAGGCTCCTCTGTCCCTGGGATTCTCCAGGTAAGAATACTAGGTTGCCATGCCTTCCTCCAGAGGATCTTCCCCCCCAAACATACATAAGACTCAGTAAATATTTATGGAAAGGAACAATGATTATGGGTTGGGAAGATCTCCTAGAGAAGGGAAAGGCTACCCACACTTCAGTATTCTGGCCTGGAGAATTCCATGGACTGTATAGTCCATGGGGTCACAAAGAGTCGGACACAACTGAGTGACTTTCAAAAATCAATAGTGATTATGACAATGGTGAGAATGATGAACACTTGACTACTAAGTATCAGGTGTTATTTAAAGTGCTTCACACTTTTTAAATTCTTTTAATACTTCCAACTACCCTAGAAGGTAAATGCTGAGGTTCAGAGAAGTTCAGAAACTTGCCTGAGGTCACGCAACAAGAAGGCTTACGAGCCAGAATTCAAAAGGAGGTGTTTGGGCTCCAAAGCAAGTCAGGAAGGGAAGAGGGGGAGAAAGGACTGAGAGAAGAATCATAAAAGGAAAAAAGACAGAGAGGAGAAGCTCTGCCAATTCTCCTTACCTCTGGTTTCCCCCAAAGGTTAGCATGCGAGGCAGTGGTTCCTCAACAGGAAACAGAGTCCCCTAGACAGGTACGTGGCATGCAGAGGATAAAGGAAAATACATAGAAAATACATAGGCAGACACCTCACAAATCAGAGTTTAAAAGTTCAGCGACTGAAGGGTGCTTAACTCTGTCTGAGGGCTGGTCTGCCTCAGCATGGCCTCCCCTGCCACCGGGTGGGACAGGAACCGAGGAGATACGTGTGATCAGTCGCTCAGCCCTGTCCGACTCTCTCGTAACTCCATGGACTGGACTGGAGCTCGCCAGGCTCCTCTGTCCGTGGGATTTCCCAGGCAAGAAGACTGGAGTGGGTTGCCATTTCCTCCTCCATGGGATCTTCTGGACCCACGGATCGAATCCAAATCTCCTGCACTGACAGGTGGATTCTTTACCACTGAGCCCCCTGGGAAGCCTCGAGGAGATCTGAGGCACCTACATGGTTCCTTAGGCAACGGAAGTATCTTCCCATCCCACTGACAATCTGGAGGCAAGAACACTCATCAAGGAGGCAAGATATTTAGCCCTGTTTTGGTGAGTAACATTTTATGTCTTCTATCACGATAAAAGGTGGTTGAACAATTTGAGTTTTACTTCATTTTATGCCAATTCTTTTTGAAGACCTTTCAATATTTATTGCAGTCTAAAATCATCCTCATCCTGATTTTTGCTTTATGTGTCTTTGCTTCTTTGTTGTTAGGTGTCTAATGGCTTATGATATCTGTCTTCTTTGTGAACTGTACCTTTTATCATTGAAAATATTCATCTTTGTTTCATTAAAAAACAAAGTGTTAAAAATAAATAAAATCATCCTCTAGGAATGACTTTACATCAGTAATGCTATCCTGTGCCCACCCATAATTTAGCATATTTAATATCATTAAATACCCTTTCTGACAGCATCAAATATTGGGAAACAATTTGCATAGGTACCATAGAAGACAGACTTCCAAGCTCTGAAATGACACCGCTCGAGCAATCTAACCCTCCAAATCTCTCTTCCTTTCACTGGCTTCTATTTGAAATCCCTTCAGCAGGAAAAAGCCTTTTGTTCCTTCATAAAATACAAAGTATAAATCCTTCTGAAAGAGGCAAACCAAGGACTAAAATGATACTAGAAATGTGAAGTCGCTCAGTCGTGTCCGACTCTTTTGCGACCCCATGGACTATAACCTGCCAGGCTCCCCTGTCCATGGGATTTTCCTGGCAAGAACACTGGAGTGGGTTGCCATTTCCTTCTCCAAAATGATACTAAATTATTATCAATTAGTATCATCTTCTTTGGGGGTTCACATATTTTGAGGGTGAAATACAGCCCTGGGGGTTGCAGAAGGGAATAGGGCAGAGGTGAAAAGAGGAAAAGAGGACATGGCTGTATAAAATTGGCAGCACGTAAATGTCACCTACAGTCCAATTTTTCCTATGTTTGTGTTAGTTCCTCAGTCGTGTCTGACTCTTTGCGACCCCCATGAACTGTACTCTGCCAGGTTCCTCTGTCCATGTAATTCTCCAGGCAAGAATACTGGAGTGAGCTGCCATTCCTTTCTCCAGGGGATCTTCCTGAACCAGGGATCGAACCAGGGTCTCTCGCACTGCAGAAAGATTCTTTACCAAAGTAAATTTTTCCTAAAGTAGACTTAAATGCTGATATATATTGGTTTGATATGATTTCAAATCCACTTGTTTTGGACTCTTTTTTTTTTTTAATCTAAGACTGAGGTTGTTTGGTTCTGAGTGAAGTTATATACATTTAGGAAGCTGTAGCCGGATGTCAGGGCTGACCCCTGTGGTCACATGCTCAGCAGCTCAGTTACTGAGAAGCCTTGATGGACAAGAACGTGTAGGAGGCAGCTCTGGGAGACATTAAGGTTTGACCAGCACCCTAAGAGTGCTCTGTCTGCGTTGCTGATTTCAACAACAGCAGACCGAAGACCTTGTGGCATTAGCTTCTGCTTTGGCAAGATGATTCCTTGCCAGGTAGTGGTGAAAGCCATGCTGTGGCCCAAGGAGATCATCTTGCCTGCCAACACTGATATCTTTGTTTCCTAGCAACGTGCCCTAGAAACAAAGGACTTTTACTTTGCACTGACAGTTGGACATCAGCTTACCAAAGGTACATCTGAACTAAATTTGGACTTTATTCCTTTCATCTTCTCTTTGCCTGAAACAATAGTGTGGTTAATCTATTACTGGTTGGAGTGTGTTACTTCTTATTGGCTTAATTAAAAGATATGATCCTGTATGCTATTGGCTTGTGAAATTAGTTTAATTCCCATAGTTACCCTATGTTATGGCAACCTATGGCAAAGACAACCTATAGCAAAGATGATCTCAATCTCTGAATATTATTTGCCACACCAGAAAAAATAAACACCATTTCCCATTCAGATTTAAAATACATGTAAAATAGCATATGTGGCTAAAAACTTGAATTATTTAATAAGATCAAGAACACCTAGATTTGAAACACTGTTTTGTTATCAACCAGGTCCGTGAACTAGGGCAGGTTCCTCAGTTCAGTTCAGTAGCTCAGTTGTGTCCGACTCTGCGACCACATGGACTGCAGCACGCCGGGCTTCCCTGCCCATCACCAACTCCCGGAGCCTACTCAAATTCATGTCCATCGAGTCGGTGATGCCATCGAATCACCTGATCTGCTGTTGTGAGGTGCAGATTCCTCACCATGTTTCAATTTCATCATCTGAAAAGTAGATTAATAATAGCAGCATTTCATAGGGTTGCCAACATTATTGAGTGCAAGGCCTTGCTTCAAGACCACAGAAGCGGAGTCCAGAATCAAGGTCACCCCCAAAGCTGATTAAGCCCCTTCATAACCATTGCCAAAAGCCCCCTGATCATCACCGGCAGGCTTCCTGACTCCAAATTAGGCAAAAGTCCAACCCGGTAGTCACCCTATAGTGCTCTAACCAATCATCTAATGCCAACTTTTCAGCAGGAATCTCCTTTGTCTTGAGGCTATAAAAATCGGCTATTATCCACAAAAACTGTCACTCTCCCTGATCTGTCAGGAGGTCGGCCCACCATGCTCAAAGTGCCCTCATTATCTCTGTTCTTTGTTCTGAATAAACTCCCTTCTGAAATACTCTGTGTCTAGAAATTCTTTTCCAACCTGCACTCAGACTGCCTCAATGGAGATTCAAATACATTAAATATGTAAGGCATCTGGAAAAGTGTCTGACATACAGTAACTACTTGATAAATGTTAACTATTACTATTGCTTAACACAATATAATAATTATAGATAATATAATAATTGAAGGTTATTATAGTCATTCTGTTTAAGCATGACTGGTCAATAACAGGAAGAGCTTCTATGTGCCCCAGTGTTCATAGCAGCACTATTTACAACAGCCAGGACATGGAAGCAGCCTAGATGTCCCTCAACAGAGGAATACATAAAGAAAATGTGGTGTATATATACACAATGAAATATTGCTACTGCTAAGTCACTTCAGTCGTGTCCGACTCTGTGTGACCCCATAGACGGCAGCCCACCAGGCTCCCCATCCCTGGGATTCTCCAAGCAAGAACACTGGAGTGGGTTGCCATTTCCTTCTCCAGTGCATGAAAGTGAAAAGTGACAGTGAAGTCGCTCAATCGTGTCCAACTCTCAGCGACCCCATGGACTGCAGCCCACCAGGCTCCTCCATCCATGGGATTTTCCAGGGAAGAGTACTGGAGTGGGGTGCCACCATCTTCTCCGAATGAAATATTAGTCACCCTTAAAAAAGAACGAAGTACTGGCCTTTGCAGGAACATGGATAGACCTAGAAATTGTCATACTAAGTCAGAGAAAGACAAATATATGATATCACATCTGAAAAAAAATGATACAAATAAATTTATTTACAAAACAAATAGACTCACATTTGAAAACAGATATAGAAAACAAACTTATGGTTACCAAAGGGGATGGCAATAAGGGATAATTTAGGAGTTTGAGATTAACATCTATACACTACTATATATAAAATGAATAAAATAAAAAAAAAAAAAGGACCTAATGTACAGCACAGGGTACTCTACTCAATATCTTATAATAACCTATAATGGAAACAATGAGAAAAAGAATATTTATATATATATATAAGCCGAATCACTATGATGTAGATGTAAAACACTGTAGACATCAATAAAAAACAATGAACATCAATAAAAAAGTTAATAATAAGGAAGTACTTCTCATAGATAACTTTTCTCTAGGGAATTATTTCACGCTCACTTCCCTGGTAGCTCAGAGGTTAAAGTGTATGTTTGCCTGCAATGCGGAAGACCTGGGTTCAATCCCTGGGTCGAGGGAAAAGGAAATGACAACCCACTCCAGTACTCTTGCCTGGAGAATCATATGGACGGAGGAGCCTGGTGGGCTACAGTCCACAGGATCGCAAAGAGTCGGACACGACTGCGTGACTTAACTTCCACTTTCACTTTCAAATCAAACAGTACCAGTAGCGATGGGCTTCCCTGGTGGCTCAGTGGTAAAGAATCTGCAAGACAAGCAGGAAACACGGGTTCAATCCCTGGGTTGGGAAGATTCCCTGGAGGAAGATATGGCAACCCATTCCAGTATTCTTGCCTGAGAAATTCCACAGAAAGAAGGAGCCTGGCGGGCTATAGTCCATGGGGTCGCAAAGAGTCGGACATAACTTAAAGACTGAGCAGGCACCAGTAAGAATAGACACAACATATAAAATTTCCTTTAAGTATTTGTTCTACTAACTGCCAAGGTTATATCAACTCTACTTAGAGGCTGTTCGCTGATCAAAAAGATATTAATGTAATCACAGTTGCTTGGAAGCTAGAAAGTAATGACTATGTCACTTAGGCTTTCTTAAAGTTATTTAATAGGATTTACAAATATTGACACATGAGTCATTGACGAATAGAACTTCTGTCTTTTATAGGTAAGGTTATTTATAATGTCCTTCTATAAACTGGTGAATGTAAATGATGATTCTACAATTCAATTTTGCCCTCCTTGCATCATTCATTCTGACATTATTGAATGCTAAAAGAAAATATGAAAATGAATGGCTTATAGGATGAATTCAGAATCACTGAATTTAGAGCTGAAAGGGATCTTGGGAATCATACACCCTTCTATCAGGAGAAGCCACATGTCTTGGGTAATCTGCTACATCTCCTAGAAGAGAAAACAGTTATTCCTATACCTGTCTTTTAATACATCCAACACTATACCTGTCTTCTACTACTTCTATACCTGTCTTCTAATACATCCAACTCTAAGACCTCCAAGTGTCTGGGAGATTTCTTACCATGTATACTTCCAGGAGCTCTGGAGACAAATACTCCCCACCTGGTTTTTTGTCTAGAGTAAACAGAAAGTCAGAATACAATACCTGAAGCCATGCTCTGTTGCCACTCGATGTTACCTCTTTACAAAGTCCTCTCTTGACCCCACAAATACCACTGTCAACTACAAACTGGCACTTGCCAAGGGCATTTTTCCTGAACCTTGTGCTGGTGCTGCTTTTGACCATCAACATGCCCTAAAAGGAGTTCAGGGTGCAAGAGTGACGCACGCCGTGCTCCAGGGAAACTGGCAGAACAGGTCTTTAGATGGTTGGATATTTTCAGAAACTGATTTCGTGATCCCAATCTTTGCATCCCAATCTTTGCACTGAATCCCTTCATGATGACAACAGCTCCTCGTGACTAGCACAAAACCTCTTGTAAAATAAGCGCTTGATTGCACTGAACTTTGCCTTCACCAAAATCTTATATCTTGATTCTTGATCTTCCCCCACAACCTCCTTGGAGCAGTTCCTCAGAATTATCTGAGGTGCGGTCTCCCGGGTTGCAGTCCTCATTTTGCCCCAAATAAAACTTAACTCACAGCTCTCACATTGTGCATCTTTTTTAGTCAACACCACCATCACAATGCTTCCCTGGTGGCTCAGATGGTAAAGAATCTTCTCCAATGCAGGACACTTGGGTTCAATCCCTGGGTCAGGAAGATCCCCTGGAGAAGGGAATGGCAACCCACTCCAGTATTCTTGCCTGAAGAATCCCATGGACAGAGGATCCTGGTGGGTTATAGTCCATGGGATACAAAGAGTGGGACACGACTGAGCAACTAACAATTTCACTTTCACCATCACAATACCATGTTATCTTTCACCCATTCAGTTTGCTTTATTTTCCTTTAAGGCACATTTATGATATAAAAGTATTACTATTATCAGAGATTGGTTGGCTGGTTTGTTCATTAATGTTCCCTCACCAGAATGGAGTGATTTATTCATTCATTAATGTTCTCCTCACCTCAGGAGAGTACAGGCTGCACTTCTCTAGTTCACATCACATCCCTGGTACCTGGGACAATATCTCACATATTTCAGATGCTCAGGAACATGGATCCACCTGGGCCCACATCCTAAGAGGGAATGCACACTTTAGACCTCAGTGTTCAGCCCTGAAAGTCTACATGTGGAATCGAAGAAAAAGAGTTTAAGTCCACAAGTTACAAGAATGATATGGGCAGGGAACTGTCTATGGCTGGCTCTTTGCCATGGACAGATTCTAAGGAAAGATAAGAACCAGGACACCAAGGCAGAGAAAGTTACTCATGACACGTTTCATATGTAAGGGAGGCAACATTTTATCCTACTTCCGTTATCAGCAGGAACTCTTTAACAAAGAGACATTAACAAAAGTAAGCAGTGTATCAACACAATACCACTGGGAAGAAACCTAAAGGAAAAGTAACTCAAGCTGGAGTGCTTAGATTCCAGCTTACATAACCTCTTGACAAAACAACATATTATAGAGAAATGACAAAACAAAGCACACAGTTTCAGGCTTCCAAAAGTGGCAAACTGAGGAGAGATAAATACATGGGAGCAACTAATGAAGGAAAGCTTGTTTGCAGATTCCTCTGGAAGGTCTCTGGGCTCATAAGAGGGTCCCCAGTAAAAAGAGAGCATATACCCTGCAGAAAAAGTTGGCTTAAAGCTCAACATTCAGAAAACTAAAATCATGGCATCTGGTCCCATCACTTCATGGCAAATAGATGGGGAAACAATGGAAACAGTGTCAGACTTTATTTTGGGGGGCTCCAAAATCACTGCGGATGGTGACTGCAGCCATGAAATTAAAAGATGCTTGCTCCTTGGAAGGAAAGTTATGACCAATCTAGACAGAATATTAAAAAGCAGAAACATTACTTTGCCAACAAAGGTCCGTCTAGTAAAGGCTATGGTTTTTCCAGTTGTCATGTATGGATGTGAGAGTTGGACTATAAAGAAAGCTGAGCACCGAAGAATTGATGCTTTTGAACTGTGGTGTTGGAGAAGACTCTTGAGAGTCCCTTGGACTGCAAGGAGATCCAACCAGTCCATCCTAAAGGAAATCAGTCCTGGGTGTTCATTGGAAGGACTGATGCTGAAGCTGAAACTCCAATACTTTGGCCACCTGATGTGAAGAGCTGACTCACTGGAAAAGACCCTGATGCTGGGAAAGATTGAAGGCAGGAAGAAAAGGGGATGACAGAAGATGAGATGGTTGGATGGCATCACTGACTCAATGGACATGGGGTTGAGTAAACTCAGGGAGTTGGTAATGGACAGGGAGGCCTGGCGTGCTGCAGTCCGTGGGGTCGCAAAGAGTCAAACACGACTGAACGGACTGAGCAAATGAACTGAACTGATCCTGCAGAAAAGCGGGAGCTTTTCCTGAGTTTGCTGCTTCCTAATTGCTTTCAGTTCAAAATAGTTTTATGTCAAAGAGGAATACTTTGGAGTGACGTATTCTGGTTTTCTTCACACCTCTGACCCAGTCAAATTTGAAACCGGATTAATTCCCAATTGCTAAAAGTGGAATTACCATATGATGCAGCAGGCCCACTCCTGGGCATATATCCAGCAAAACAATAATTCAAAAAAGCACATGCACCCCTGTTTTCATAGCAGTGCTGTTCACAACAGCCAAGACGTGGAAACAACCTGAATGTCCACTGACAGATGAAGAGATAATGAAGCTGCAATATGAATATACAATGGAATACTACTCAGCCATAAAAATGAAGGACATGATGCCATTTACAGCACCATGGATGGAAGTGGAGATTATCATACTAAGTAAGGTCAGAAAGGGAAAAACAGATACCACATGACATCACTTATATGTGGAAACTAAAATCCAACACAAATGAACCTATCTACAAAACAGAAATAGACCCACAAACATAGCGAACAGACACGTGGTTGCCAAGGGGGAGGGATGGTGCAGGAGTATGGGGTTAGCAGATGCAAACTGATGTGTGTGTGCGTGTGTGTGTGTATCGCATGGATAAACAGCAGTCCTACTGTTGCAGGGAATAACCAATTCTGACTACAAATTAGAACCATTTCTTTGACTTGCTTTCCGTTGCTTTTATTATAATCACACATAATGTCCGGCCTCAGAGAATCCTGCCCCTCTGCCTGTCTGTTAAACTGCAGTGCCTTTGTTCAGGACCCTGTCCACCTGCGGATGGCAGGAAGGAAGAAATTAACACATCCTCTGCCTAGAATTTACAAGATTAATGGCTGTTTTACTTTGTTCTCTCACTTCTCCTGCATCACTCTTCTATAAAAGAACCTGGCATCCAGACCTCGACAAAATGGTTATTTTGAGACATTAATATGCCGTCTTCTGAGTCAGCCGCTCTCTCTGGTTGGGGTATTCCTTGCCTCAACACCTTGTCTCCAAATCATTGGCCTGTCGTGAAGCAAGCAGAGCAAGCTTAATCTCGGTAACACTACTGTATAGCAGAAGGAATTATATTCAATATCCTGTGATAAACCACAATGCAAAAGAATATTAAAAAGAATGTGTATGTATGTATATATACATATATAAGAATCACTTTGGCTTATAGTAAAAATTAACACAACATTGTAAATAAACTATACTTCAATAAACAAAATCTCCTTAAAAAAATTTCCAGTTGCACAGCCCTAAAATTTATTCCTTACTTTAAATTCTGTTCCTGTCATTTGCAACTGAAAGTCTCAAGAGTGGAATTTACAGTAAGAACGACTGCAGACCTCAGCCCTGGTTGGTGTTCTTACTGTGGTATTTTGGAGGATGTAGCTTTCGGATTTTCTGTCTTCAGGTTTTTTTAATTACAAGGGCACAAAATCAAAAGAAGGGGCATTTATTAGTCACCAAACTGACTTATTTATTACTGAGGCAATGTCTAGAAAAATCAATTTATTGCAAATGTTTCCCACAGGTTTGCAGATTTTAGGCAATTAACAAAAGCTGCTGTAATTCACACAAAGAGAACATTCATTGTGTTGCCAATAACTCATTTTGAAAAATTAGGTCCTCATTGTGTTGAACTTTGTGAGAAGTTTAAAACTGCAGAGTAGCCCCTGTGCTATTTCCAATAATGATCCATTGACATGGAAGATGACAACATATACCATCTAGAGGCTGTCAGGGAAATTTGGAGTATGTGTGTGAGATCCGTTTGGAATTAAACACGAGGAAATGGATATTAGAAAATAACAGCATATTTTGCAGGAAATGAACAAGCTAAAAAAACTCACCACACCTGAATGGGCCCTGACGCTGTTTCGGTACCAGAATTGGGCACCCTCACACTATTACATAGACAGCTTCACTAGCCCACACCAGCAGTTAGATCTCCAACAACAAGCCTCAGGCAACCAGACTTCTCCAGCAAGCAGGACTCCCACTTGCCTCTTATTGGAAATAACCAACCCAATCTGCTTCGGGAAACTTGACAATGCAGTACAGCATCCCCAGGCCCTGCCTTAAAGGGCAATATGCCCACTTGCATACATCAGGGCTCAGATTTAGAGAGATGCCTTTTTCTCACAAGATCCTGCTCTTCTGACCTGACCACCCCTAACCTTTGCCCTGATCCAGGTCCCTGGCTGCCCTGAACTGCCTAGCACAGGCTCACGCAGCACAGATCCTTCAGCAGGCACTGCTAGCCAGGTCCCAACCACTTGCATGACCTCAAGGAAGATGGGTGAAAACCCCCTCGAATGGCCCCAAGCAGAAGCTCCAAATGGGCTACAGTCAGTCTTCACCTGTTCTCCAAGTCTGGCTTCCCTGACGGTCATGCCCAGGAGTGCCAACGGAGGACCTTGGATAGCCAGGGTCCTCCAGGATGGTGGAGCTAAGTGCATGCTTCCAAACAACTGCAGACCATCCAAGATGGAGGACACACACCCCCACAAAAATCACTCGGAGACAACAATGGGCAAATTGGCTACCTGTTCCAGGTCTGTGGCCACCTTGAACCACTTGGCACAGGCGCATGCAGTAAGGGAATCCCTTTGGCTCATTTTAGGCAGCTGGGGCCCTCCAGGCCTGTGGAAAGAGCATCAAGCCCCCAAAATCACATACCCTCCAGGGTAAGGGAGCGCACACCCAGAAAAATCACTCTAAAATGGCAGAGGCAAATTGCCAACCATCTCCCCTTTTGTCTCCCAAGAGTCTGTTCCCATGAACCCCCTTTCTCTCGGTCTTTGCTTTGCCTTCTAAGAGGTCCCGCAGCCCTGGCTGCACGCGCATCATCAGGACTTACCTGGTTAACGGTCCTCGGGCAGCGGGGTCCTCCAGGCCTGTGGAGCTGGGTCCGGGCTCCAAACTCCAGCAAAGCCTCCATGGTGAAGGGCCCCAGCACCCCCAAAATCATTCTGAGACTGCAGTTGCAAACCGCCGTCGACCGACAGTTTTCCTGTGAACTTTCTGTGGGATCAGCGCGCCAGGTTCTCTAGGAACCAGGGCTCCCAGGAGTCTCTTACCTGGCAAACTTTGGTTAGCTTGTGGGACCCAGGCCTGAAAAGGTAGTGGAGTAGCCTTGTATTTTGCCAGGAGGGTAAACAGTCTCCACTGAGTAAGTGAAAATTAATCAAAGGCATGGGATACAAACTGATGACCTTTAGTCTCATTTGAACCTCCTGCTGGGCCTGGCCCTGGGCTTCTCCAGCAGCTAGTGTTCTGCTCCCAGCTCCCAGCAGCCTCTGCGGCACCCGGCCAGGTGTTCTCCATCAAGACAGTGCAGCCCCCACCTGCTCTGCCTTAAGGATGAATATGCTCACCAGGGTTTAGAAATTCCGCAGAAACCTCGTTACCCTCAATCCTCTTGCTCCTGTGAGCCAGCCTGGGCAGCAGTAGCCCCTCAGGTCTGTGGAACAACAGCTCGGCCCCAACCACAGGCATAGCTACCAGGTGGAGGACACTCAGGGCGTAAAAATCACTCTGACGCAGCAGTGGTAGACTGGCCACCGTCAGTCCCCATTTGGACTTACTTCTGGTCGAGTGCTGGGCTCCTCCAGGACTTAAGGCTTCCGGGTGTTTCTTTCTTTGTTTTTGTTTTTTTTTTTTAATTTAAATTTATTTCTTTTAATTGGAGGCTAATTACTTTACAATATTGTATTGGTTTTGCCATACATCAACATGAATCTGCCACGGGTGTACACATGTTCCCCATCCTGAACCCCCCTCCCACCTCCCTCCCCATACCATCCCTCTAGGTCATCCCAATGCACCAGCCCCAAACATCCTGTGTCCTGCATCGAACCTGGACTGGCAATTCATTTCATGTATGATATTTTACATGTTTCAATGCCATTCTACCAAATCATCCCACCCTCTCCCTCTCCCACAGAGTCCAAAAGACTGTTCTATATATCTGTGTCTCTTTTGCTGTCTCACATACAGGGTTATTGTTACCATCTTTCTAAATTCCATATATATGTGTTAGTATATTGGTGTTTTTCTTTCTGGCTTACTTCACTCTGTATAATAGGCTCCAGTTTCATCCACCTCATTAGAACTGATTCAAATATATTCTTGTTAATGGCTGAGTAATACTCCATTTTGCATATGTACCACAGCTTTCTTATCCATTCATCTGCTGATGGACATCTAGGTTGCTTCCATGTCCTGGCTATTATAAACAGTGCTGCGATGAACATTGGGGTACACATGTCTCTTTCAATTCCGGTTTCCTCAGTGTGTATGCCCAGCAGTGGGATTGCTGGGTTGTATGGCAGTTCTATTTCCAGTTTTTTAAGGAATCTCCACACTGTTCTCCATAGTGGCTGTACTAGTTTGCATTCCCACCAACAGTGTAGGAGGGTTCCCTTTTCTCCACACCCTTTGCAGCATTTATTGCTTGTAGACTTTTGGATAGCAGCCATTCTGACTGGCATGAAATGGTACCTCATTGTGGTTTTGATTTGCGTTTCTCTGATAATGAGTGATGTTGAGCATCTTTTCATGTGTTTGTTAGCCATCTGTATATCTTCTTTGGAGAAATGTCTATTTAGTTCTTTGGCCCAATTTTTGATTGGGTCGTTTATTTTTCTGGAATTGAGCTGCAGGATTCTGGGTGTTTCTTATTGGGAAATATTCGTCTGCCAAGACAGTCAAGTAAACCTTATGTTTCCGTCTTTAGCAGGGATAGTGCCCACTGGATAATTCAAGCCTGTGATTAGGCTTAACCCTGTGAACCCCCTAATGCTCCCTACTGTGACCAGGCTTCTGTTTATTTATGCTGAATTCCAGGCCCCAGTTCCCCACTGCTGCACAGCAGGCCGATGTGCATTTCACATCCCTTCAGCCGTCTTGGGGCCTGCCCACCTCTAGGTCCCCAACACGGAAGCGCCGCCATGCTAGAGGGTGCCCACCTACTAAAATAACTCTTCAGGTGGAAGGTGCAAATTGGCTACCACTGCCGTTTCCAACCGACAGGGTTCCTGAGTATCTCTTATTGGAAAATATACTGGCCAGGCGGCTAGGCCCCGCCCTGGCCAAGCAGTTTAGTGACCTTTCGTTTTGCCTTCAGGAGGAATATCCTTTTTAAGGGACCTTAGACCTTGCACATGAAGGAGATCAGTCCTGGCTGTTCATTCAGTTCAGTTCAGTCGCTCAGTCATGTCCAACTCTTTGTGACCCCATGAATTGCAGCACGCCAGGCCTCCCTGTCCATCACCAACTCCCGGAATTCACTCAAACTCACATCCATCAAGTCAGTGATGCCATCCAGCCATCTCATCCTCTGTCATCCCCTTTTCCTCTTGCCCCCAATCCCTCGCAGCATCAGAGTCTTTTCCAATGAGTCAACTCTTCGCATGAGGTGGCCAAAGTACTGGAGCTTCAGCTTTAGCATCATTCCTTCCAAAGAAATCCCAGGGCTGATCTCCTTCAGAATGGACTGGTTGGATGTCCTTGTAGTTTAAGGAACTCTCAAGAGTCTTCTCCAACACCACAGTTCAAAAGCATCAATTCTTTGGTGCTCAGCTTTCTTCACAGTCCAACTCTCACATCCATACATGACCACAGGAAAAACCATAGCCTTGACTAGACGGAACTTGTTGGCAAAGTAATATCTCTGCTTTTGAATATGCTATCTAGGTTGTTCATAACTTTTCTTCCAAGGAGTAAGCGTCTTTTAATTTCATGGCTGCAGTCACCATCTGCAGTGATTTTGGAGCCCAAAAAAATAAAGTCTGACACTGTTTCCACTGTTTCCCCATCTATTTCCCATGAAGTGATGGCACCAGATGCCGTGGTCTTCGTTTTCTGAATGTTGAGCTTTAAGTCAACTTTTTCACTCTCCTCTTTCACTTTCATCAAGAGGCTTTTGAGTTCTTCTTCACTTTCTGCCATAAGGGTAGTGTCATCTGCATATCTGAGGTTATCGAGATTTCTCCCGGCAATCTTGATTCCCGCTTGTGCTTCTTCCAGCCCAGCGTTTCTCATAATGTACTCTGCATATAAGTTAAATAAGCAGGGTGACAATATGCAGCCTTGACGTACTCCTTTTTCTATTTCGAACCAGTCTGTTGTTCCATGTCCAGTTCTAACTGTTGCTCCCTGAACTGCATACGGGTTTCTCAAGAGGCAGGTCAGGTGGTCTGGTATTCCCATCTCTTTCAGAATTTTCCACAGTTTATTGTTATCCACACAGTCAAAGGCTTTGGCATAGTCAATAAAGCAGAAATAGAAGTTTTTCTGGAACTCACTTGCTTTTTCCATGATCCAGCGGATGTTGTCAATTTGATCTCTGCTTTCATTGCCTTTTCTAAAACCAGCTTCAACATCTGGAAGTTCACGGTTCAAGTACTGCTGAAGCCTGGCTACTTTACTAGCGTGTGAGATGAGTGCAATTGTGCAGTAGTTTGAGCATTCTTTGGCATTGCTTTTCTTTGGGATTGGAATGAAAACTGACCTTTTCCAGTCCTGTGGCCACTGCTGAGTTTCCCAAATTTGCTGGCATATTGAGTGCAGCACTTTCACAGCATCATCTTCCAGGATTTGAAATAGCTCCACTGGAATTCCATCACCTCCACTAGCTTTGTTTGTAGTGATGCTTTCTAAGGCCCACTTGACTTCACGTTCCAGGATGTCGGCCTCTAGGTGAGTGATCACACCATCGTGATTATCTTGGTCATGAAGATCTTTTTTGTACAGTTCTTCTGTATATTCTTGCCACCTCTTCTTAATATCTTCTGCTTCTGTTAGGCCCATACCATTTCTGTCCTTTATTGAGCCCATCTTTGCATGAAATGTCCCCTTGGTATCTCTAATTTTCTCGAAGAGATCTCTAGTCTTTCCCATCTGTTGTTTTCCTCTATTTCTTTGCATTGATCGCTGAGGAAGGCTTTCTTATCTCTCCTTGCTATTCTTTGGAACTCTGCATTCAGATGCTTATATCTTTCCTTTTCTTTGCTTTTCGCTTCTCTTCTCTTCACAGCTATTTGTAAGGCCTCCCCAGACAGCCATTTTGCTTTTTCGCATTTCTTTTCCATGGGGATGGTCTTGATCCCTGTCTCCTGTACAATGTCACGAACCTCATTCCATAGTTCATCAGGCACTCTAGCTATCAGAACTAGTCCCTTAAATCTATTTGTCACTTCCACTGTATAATCATAGGTATTTGATTTAGGTCATACCTGAATGGTCTAGTGGTTTTCTCCACTTTCTTCAATTTCAGTCTGAATTTGGCAATAAGGAGCTCATGATCTGAGCCACAGTCAACTCCCGGTCTTGTTTTTGCTGACTGTATAGAGCTTCTTCATCTTTGGCTGCAAAGAATATAATCAATCTGATCTCGGTGTTGACCACCTAGTGATGTCCATGTGTAGAGTCTTTTCTTGTGTTGTTGGAAGAAGGTGTTTGCTATGACCAGTGTGTTCTCTTGGGAGAACTCTATTAGCCTTTGCCCTGCTTCATTCCATATTCCAAGGCCAAATTTGCCTGTTACTCCAGGTGTTTCTTAACTTCCTACTTTTGCATTCCAGTCCCCTATAATGAAAAGGACATCTTTTTTGGGTTCAAAGCACAGCTCCTGTCTAGCTCTAGGTGAGTGATCACACCATCGTGATTATATGGGTCTTGAAGATCTTTTTTGTACAGTTCTTCTTAGTATCTTTGCCACCTCTTCTTAGTATCTTCTGCTTCTGTTAGGTTCATACCATTTCATTCCTTTTTTTGAGCCCATCTTTGCATGAAATGTTCCCGTGGTATCTCTAATTTTCTTGAAGAGATCTCTAGTCTTTCCCATTCTATTAGTTTCCTCTATTTCTTTGCATTGGTTGCTGAGGAAGGCGTTCTTATCTCTCCTTGCTATTCTTTGGAACTCTCCATTCAAATGGGTATATCTGTCCTTTTGTCCTTTGCTTTTTGCTTCCCTTCTTTTCACAGCTATTTGTAAGGCCTCCTCAGACAGCCATTTTGCTTTTTTGCATTTCTTTTTCTTGGCATGGTCTTGATTCCTGTCTCCTGTACAATGTCATGAACCTCCATCCATAGTTCATCAGGCACTCTGTCTATCAGATCTAGTCTCTTAAATCTATTTCTCACTTCCACTGTATAATCATAAGGGATTTGATTTAGGTCATACCTGAATGGTCTAGTGGTTTTCTCCACTTTCTTCAATTTCAGTCTGAATTTGGCAATAAGGAGTTCATCATCTGAGCCACAGTCAGCTTCTGGTCTTGTTTTTGCTAACTGTATAGAGCTTCTCCATATTTGGCTGCAAAGAATATAATCAATCTGATCTCAGTGTCGACCATCTGGTGATGTCCATTTGTAGAGTCTTCTGTTGTGTTGTTGGAAGCTGGTGTTTGCTATGACCAGTGTGTTCTCTTGGCAGAACTCTATTAGCCTTTGCCCTGCTTCATTTTGTACTCCAAGGCCAAATTTGCCTGTTATTCCAGGTGTTTCTTGACTTCCTATTTTTGCATTACAGTCCCCTATAATGAAAGGACATCTGTTTTGGGTGTTAGTTGTAGAAGGTCTTGTAGGTCTTCATAAAACTTTTCAACTTCAGCTTCTTCAGCATTACTGATAGGGGCATAGACTTGGATTACCGTAATATTGAATGGTTTTCCTTGGAAACAAACAGAGATCATTCTGTCATTTTTGAAATTGCATCCAAGTACTGCATTTCAGACTCTTTTGTTGACCATGATGGCTACTCCATTTCTTCTAAGGGATTCCTGCCCACAGTAGTAGATATAATGGTCATCTGAGTTAAATTCACCCATTCCAGTCCATCTTAGTTTGCTGATTCCTAGAATGTTGATGTTCACTCTCGTCATCTCCTGTTTGACCACTTTCAATTTGCCTTGATTCATGGAACTAACATTCCAGATTCTTATGCAATATTGCTCTTTACAGCATTGGACCTTGCTTCTATCACCAGTCAAATCCACAACTGGGTATTGTTTTTTCTTTGGCTCCATCCCTTCATTCTTTCTGGAATTATTTCTCCTCTGATCTCCAGTAGCATATTGGGCACCTACTGACCTGGGGAGTTCATCTTTCAGTGTCCTATCTTTTTGCCTTTTCATACTGTTCATGGGGTTCTCAAGGAAAGACTACTGAAGTGGTTTGCCATTCCCTTCTCCAGTGGACCACATTCTGTAAGACCTCTCTACCCGTTGGTCTTGGGTGGCCCCACACAGCATGGCTTAGTTTCATTGAGTTAGACAAGGCTGCAGTCCATGTGATCAGATTGGCTGGTTTTCTGTGATTGTGGTTTCAGTCTGTCTGCCCTCTCATGCCCTCTCTCAATGCCTACTGTCTTACTTGTGTTTCTCTTACCTTGGACATGGGGTATCTCTTGGGTAACTTAGAGCTTTAAATTAGGCATATGCTTTGTTCCCTAATACCCCACTCAGTTGACCCAGCCTCTCCTTACTAGTGACCAGCACCCTGGCTTCACTAACATGCAGAGCATGACCCTCTCTCCATGCCTTGGGCAGCTGGGATCTGCCCACCCACCCACTCAAGTCCTGTGGGGCCATGGCCAGGTGTCACCATGAGGATATCTTCCTGGGTGGAGGTTATGGTCCAATGCTTTGGCTGCAGAGGTGGTGAGAGTCCCCCTTCGATTTTCCTGCTTGATGAGCCCTCTCTCTAAGAATCAGGTCTCCAAGGTGTCTCTCATCCAGGATGCCACAGTTCCACCATGCGAGGTTTTGGAGTTCCCAAGTGATCTGTCTTAAAACTGATATCTCCCTGCCTCCTGCCCCAAGTCTCATAAAACTTCAGGAATCTTTTGCTTGGGGTGGGGTGTGTGGGTGGGGGGGTTTCCTTAGCTGGGAAACTACTCTCTCCAGAGCTGTGCTAATTCACTTACCCTATGCTGGCTCCATTTCAGTGGGGGGGGGGGGAATGGAAACTAGAGTCAGTTTTTTCTCTGGTTTAGCCTTTTGCTCATGCTATCACAGTAAGTTATTAAAGGCTTGATTACTGCATTCATTTTGGTTCATTTTTGTAGGCAGGGGGCACGTAACAGCTCCACTCAGCTGAACCCTTCACACCTGTGTTTTCATTGGTGTGTGCATGCATGCTCAGTCGAGTCTGACTCCTTGTGATTGCATGGACTCTAGCCCGCCAGGTTTGTCTGTCCATGGGATTATCTCAGCAAGAATACTGGAGTAGGTTGCCATTTCCTCCTCCAGAGAATCTTCCTGACACAAGGGTTCAAACCACATCTCCTGCGGCTCCTGGGTTGGTAGGCAGATTCTTTAACATTTGAGTCAGATAACATCTCAGCATGGCCCACAGGGCTATGTGGTCTGAGCTCTGCCTGTCCCTTCTGTCTTAGTTTGTAAAACACTTTCCCCCAATCAATACTCCAGCCATGGACTTCCCTGGCTGTCCAGTGGTTGGGGGCATGGGTTCGATCCCAGAACAGGGAACTAAGATCCCACATGCTGTTCAGTGCAGCCAGAAAAAAAAAAAAAAGAAAGAAAATCCAGCTACACTAGCTGTCTCTCAGTTCCCTGATTATACAATACAAAGCTCTTTCCAAACGCTTAATGTAGGTTTGAAAAGTAGAGCTTTAGGCTGAGGTTGGAAAAGCCTTGGAATGGAAGCAGAACATGGTTGGGCCAGGCTGGAGGTTGAGGGGGAGTAAGAAGCATGCCTCCTGACCTAATAGAGTAGCCTCTACTCATGAGAACTTTAAGACAAGTGGTGTAAGGTGGGTGGGGGGGCGTGGAAAGGGCAGAGCCAGGCGTCAGTTAGGGCAAATTGGTAGACTGAGCACTCAATAAAAAAGTTACAGGATTGGCCTGTGTATTTTCAATGGAATGCAGGTATAGGAAGCACTATGGCGAGGACTTTAATGGAAAAATTGACTGGTGGCGTGAAAGTTCAGAGTATATTGATAATAGAGTATCTTATGTTTCTTTTTTTAAATTAATTAATTTATTATATATATATTTAAATATATATTTAATATATAATTACAATAATTAAATATTGTATTGGTTTTGCTATATACTGACATGAATCCACCACGGGGGTACATGTGTTCCCCATCCTGACCGCCCCCCCCCACCTCCCTCCCTATCCCATCCCTCTGGGTCATCCCAGTGCACCTTGTATCATGCATGAAACTTGGACTGGCGATTCGTTTCACATATGACATTTTATATGTTTCAATGCCATTCTTCCATATATTCCCACCCTGACCCTCTCCCACAGAGTCCAAAAGACTGTTCTATACATCTGTGTCTCTTTTGCTGTCTCTCATACAGGGTTTTTGTTACCTTCTTTCTAAATTCCATAGATATGCATTAGTATACTGTATTGATGTTTTTCTTTCTGGCTTACTTCACTCTGTATAATAGGCTCCAGTTTCATCCACCTCATTAGAACTGATTCAAATGTATTCTTTTTAATGGCTGAGTAATGCACTGGTCATAGCAAACACCCTCTTCCAACAACACAAGAGAAGACTCTACACATGGACATCACCAGATGGTCAACACCAAAAACAGATTGATTATATTCTTTGCAGCCAAAGATGGAGAAGCTCTATACAGTCAACAAAAACAAGACTGGGAGCTGACTGTGGCTCAGATCATGAACTCCTTATTGCCAAATTCAGACTTGAATTTAAGAAGTAGGGAAACCACTAGACGATTCAGGTATGACCTAAATCAAATCCCTTATGATTATACAGTGGAAGTGAGAAATAGATTTAAGGGCCTAGATCTGATAGATAGAGTGCCTGATGAACTATGGAATGAGGTTGGTGACATTGTACAGGAGACAGGGATCAAGACCATCCCCATGGAAAAGAAATGCAAAAAAGCAAAATGGCTGTCTGAGGAGGCCTTACAAATAGCTGTGAGAAGAAGAGAAGTGAAAAGCAAAGGAGAAAAAGGAAAGATATAAGCATCTGAATGCAGAGTTCCAAAGAATAGCAAGGAGAGATAAGAAAGCCTTCCTCAGCGATCAATGCAAAGAAATAGAGGAAAACAACACAATGGGAAAGACTAGAGATCTCTTCAAGAAAATTAGAGATACCAAGGGGACATTTCATGCAAAGATGGGCTTGATAAAGGACAGAAATAGTATGGACCTAACAGAAGCAGAAGACATTAAGAAGAGGTGGCAAGAATACACAGAAGAACTGTACAAAAAAGATCTTCACGACCCAGATAATCACAATGGTGCGATCACCCATCTAGAGCCAGACATCCTGGAATGTGAAGTCAAGTGGGCCTTAGAAAGCATCACTACGAACAAAGCCAGTGGAGGTGATGGAATTCCAGTGGAGCTATTCCAAATCCTGGAAGATGATGCTGTGAAAGTGCTGCACTCAATATGCCAGCAAATTTGGGAAACTCAGCAGTGGCCACAGGACTGGAAAAGGTCAGTTTTCATTCCAATCCCAAAGAAAGGCAATGCCAAAGAATTCTCAAACTACTGCACAATTGCACTCATCTCACACGCTAGTAAAGTAATGCTCAAAATTCTCCAAGCCAGGCTTCAGCAATACATGAACTGTGAACCTTCTGATGTTCAAGCTGGTTTTAGAAAAGGCAGAGGAACCAGAGATCAAATTGCCAACATCCGCTGGATCATGGACAAAGCAAGAGAGTTTCAGAAAAACATCTATTTCTGCTTTATTGACTATGCCAAAGCCTTTGACTGTGTGGATCACAATAAACTGTGGGAAATTCTGAAAGAGATGGGAATACCAGACCACTTGACCTGCCTTTTGAGAAACCTGTATGCAGGTCAGGAAGCAACATTTAGAACTGGACATGGAACAACAGACTGGTTCCAAATAGGAAAAGGAGTACATCAAGGCTGTATACTGTCACCCTGCTTATTTAACTTATATGCAGAGTACATCATGAGAAACGCTGGACTGGATGAAACACAAGCTGGAATCAGATTGCCGGGAGAAATATCAATAACCTCAGATAAGCAGATGATACCACCCTTATAGCAGAAAGTGAAGAGTAACTAAAAAGCCTCTCGATGAAAGTGAAAGTGGAGAGTGAAAAAGTTGGCTTAAAGCTCAACATTCAGAAAATGAAGATCATGGCATCCGGTCCCATCACTTCATGGGAAATAGAGGAGAAACAGTGGAAACAGTGTCTGACTTTATTTTTTTGGGCTCCAAAATCACTGCAGATGGTGACTGCAACCATGAAATTAAAAGATGCTTACTCCTTGGAAGGAAAGTTATGAACAACCTAGATAGCATATTCAAAAGCAGAGACATTACTTTGCCAACAAAGGTCCGTCTAGTCAAGGCTATGGTTTTTCGAGTGGTCATGTATGGATGTGAGAGTTGGACTGTGAAGAAGGCTGAACGCCAAAGAATTGATGCTTTTGAACTGTGGTGTTGGAGAAGTCTCTTGAGAGTCCCTTGGACTGCAGGGAGATCCAACCAGTCCATTCTGAAGGAGATCAGCCCTGGGATTTCTTTGGAGGGAATGATGCTGAAGCTGAAACTCCAGTACTTTGGCCACCTCATGCAAAGAGTTGACTCATTGGAAAAGACTCTGATGCTGGGAGGGATTGAGGGCAGGAGGAGAAGGGGACGACAGAGGATGAGATGGCTGGATGGCATCTCTGACTCGATGGACGTGAATCTGAATGAACTCTGGGAGTTTGTGATGGACAGGGAGGCCTGGCGTGCTGCGATTCATGGGGTTGCAAAGAGTTGGACACAACTGAGCGGCTGAACTGAACTGAATACTCCATTGTGTATATGTTCCACAGCTTTCTTATCCATTCATCTGCTGATGGACATCTAGGTTGCTTCCATGTCCTGGCTATTATAAACAGTGCTGCGATGAACATCGGGGTACACGTGTCTCTTTCAATTCTGGTTTCCTCGGTGTGTATGCTCAGCAGTGGGATTGCTGGATCATAAGGCAGTTCTGTTTCCAGTCTTTTAAGGAATCTCCACACTGTTCTCCATAGTGGCTGTACTAGTTTGCATTCCCACCAACAGTGTAGGAGGTTTCCCTTTTCTCCACACCCTCTCCAGCATTTATTGCTGTAGACTTTCGGATTGCAGCCATTCTGACTGATGTGAAATGGTACCTCATAGTGGTTTTGATTTGCATTTCTCTGATAATGAGTGATGTTGAGCATCTTTTCATGTGTTTGTTAGCCATCTGTATGTCTTCTTTGGAGAAATGTCTATTTAGTTCTTTGGTCCACTTTTTGATTGGGTCCTTATGTTTCTTTAAACACTTATACAACTGAAATTCTATAGTTCTGTGTAATTATTTGGTGGTTAGTTTTTTCACCTACCCCTTTACCAAAATTATACATTCACAGAGACAGGAAACATGTTGTCCTTATCATTTTATGTCCCCCCAAGCTATATGCTAGGCACATAGCAAATGCTCTATAATTTTCTCTCTTTTTTTTTTTTTTGGCTGCTCTGTGTGTAGGATCTTAGTTACCCAACCAAGGATTGAACTTGGGCCCTCAGTAGTGAAAACACGGAGTCCTAACCACTGGAGAACCAGGGAATTTTCTCTATAAATATTTTTTGAAGGAGAAAGAGTAATAGAGAAGAAGATAGGTCCCTAGGCTCACAAATTTCCAGAAGGCTGAGAATCATAGGAATGCATATTGGCCTTCACAGGCCTCCCCCAAGTTTTGGGGCCAGAGATGTTTGCCTCTCAAGAACTTAGAGACCAGCAAGAGGGGTAGTGTACAATGATGACAGAACGTAGTACGGATATACACAATATATAAAATAAGCCTAAAACTCAATGGATATTCAGCTGAGGAGTTAATCTCATCTTTGCTCTATCAGGAGTAGTGGATAGAGAATCAGGAAGTCTCCATGAAAGGGGATTCCCAGGTGGCTCAGTGGTAAAGAATTCACCCGTAATGCAGGAGACACAAGTGATACAAGCTCGATCCCTGGTTCGGAAAGATCCCCTGGAGGAGGAAATGGCAATCCACTCCAGGATTCTTGCTGAGATAATCCCATGGACAGAGGAGCCCCGCGGGCTACCGTCCATGTGATGGCAAAGAGTCAGACACGACTGAACACACACTCAACACTAGGTCAAAGAGCTGGAATTCAGACGAAGGTAGGACTTTGCAAGTGGACACAGGATGCTGTGTTGAGGTCCAAGTATGGTGAATAAAAGCATCGGTATATACAAATAAAGGGCATTTTCAGAGAATGCACTTTGGTGGACACATGTGTTGAAAAGTAATAGCATTTGGGCTGGAAGGAATACCAAACTCCCAAAGAACATTAGAAACAAATTTCTAGGTTAAGGAGTTTAAACCTAATTTATTAAGGATTGCACTAAGGATCATGGTCAGAGGACCGTCTACATATATTTGGATGGCAGTATGAGGAATTAATTGGCAGGGAAAGAAGACAAACAGCATGAAGACCTTAGTAAACCATTATAATCAACCTGCAGAACACCAAGGATACCCAGTTTTGGATGGCAGTGGGGACCATAAAGAGGACATCTGTGATAGATTTGATACAACAGCAGAACAAATATATTTGATAAAATGGATGGATATCCTTTGTTAATGATTTACAGTAGGCAGTGATACTTCACCATCACTCCTTTGGCATAATCAGTTGCTGTGATATATTCCATATCTTCTATGTATATTCAGAATGTTCATGGGCAGTATAACCCTCATGGGAGCCATGCTTAGTTAAAGAAGAGAAAGCAAGATACTGAAAAAAAGTCCTATAAATAGTCTTTATTATGCATGACTCTCTTGGAGTGAAAGTTAACATTTAATAGTTTCTCAAATGTTCTATGACTTCTTTCATAGCTCAGTTGGTAAAGAATCTGCCTGAACTGCAGGAGCTCACCTGCAATGTGAGAGACCAGGGTTCAATCCCTGGGTCAGGAAGCTCCCCTGGAGAAGGAAATGGCAACCCACTCCAGTATTCTTGCCCTGGGAATTCCCATGGATGGAGGAGCCTGGTGGGCTATAGTCCTGGGGGTTGCAAGAGTTGGACATGACTTAGCGACTGAACCACTACCACCAAATATTCTACAGGTACTCTTGGCTCTGAGCCTTGAGATATTCTCTTCTCTCTGCCTAATATATCCTGTATCACACCCACAGTCTGGCTGAATCCTGGTCTCTCTCAAGTCTGTTCAAATCAAACTTTTTGGGGGAAGTAGTATCTAAGCCTCTCACATTGAATTAGATGCCCATTTGATGTATAACCTGGATTTTTTTCAACAGTATTCTCAAGCTTCTCTTCAAGCCACCTCTCCCAGACCCAATTCTATAAAACAGGGGTCCTCAACCTCCAGGATGTGGACGGGTACCTCCTATCAGGTCAGAGGTGGCATTGGATTAGAAATAAAGTGCACGATAATTGTAATGTGCTTGAATCATCCCCTGAAACCACCCCCTCAGCCCCAGTCTATAGAAAAATTGTCTTCTAAGAAATTGGCTGCTGGTGCCAAAAAATTTGAGAACGCTGCTGTAAAATATTAGTGAATAATGCTAGATTAACTGGGGACTTCATAGGAGAGACAGAAAAGATGGTGTTTGCTGCATAACCACCCCCAAACAACCTACATCTACTAACTGTTCTATCTTATCAACTCTAAAATGGATATAATATGACCTACCTCCTCGCTTTGTTGGCAACCTGATTTATTTGAAGAGTACTCAGCACCATAGCTTGGCACAATAAATAGCTCAGTGAAAGAAATCCTGTTACATACTTTGCTGCTTCTCCTCCTTGCTGTCTCCTCCTATCTTCTACCTCTGGCAGGTTTGATCTCTCCCTCCTGCCTTAGCTCCCCTCTCCACCTCTCTTGTGGAGAGCAATTCCACTCTTCTCCAAACTGCCTGCTGCATTAGCCCCAGGGCTCAACAAACACAAGGCCCTGCAGTTTACAGACCCACCTGACTAAAAGTCTGTGTGGCAACCATATACTACAGATGGAAAGTGTCTTTTGAGCTTCCCCTTCCACATCAAGTGGTTTACCCGAGTATAGCTCGGGTGCGTGCTGTAAGATACCCAGAGGAATAAATAACATCTTTGCATTAATCCTCATGAGTTCTTATGGTGTCCTAGGCTAATAGGACTGCCTGTTTGTTTACTTGTCTAGCCTCCCAACTGGCCCATAGATCTCTTGAGAGCAGAGACTGTCCTTGTTTTTCATTAGCTTCTCAGTGCTCTACACAGAGTAGACGATCGATAAATAATTTTGAATGAATACATTTTGCCCTCCGACCATATTGGCATGAAAAGTGACATACTGTTATCATCTTTTTATTTTTTTAAAAACTGGAGACTCCAAAAGTTACAGAGCTAATATATGACAAAGTCAGAATCAGAACCCACATTGAAACTTAGGAAGCTTGTTTGGTAAACTTCAGCCCTTTTCCTTAGGTGGGATAATGTGAGTTATTTTTCTGTACTGATGATTCTGATTTTTATGAAGTAGTATAGGCAAAGCAATATATTTCTTTAAAGAAAGGTGTTATTTGAACACAAATGTAATCCTTACATTTGAACGCATGTAAGAAGAGAAATTATTCTACTTTTTCATTCAGTCACTAAACAACTTTATGGACAAATATACATGGTATATAATTTCATGACAGCAGCTGACACAGGGGCAGTTTCTGAAGTTTGTATATTATATATTGGAAAGTAACAAGTGTTACAATCCAGTATTTTATGTTTTAATACTGAAGCTTCTCAAAATGATTGATTCATCAATTTTTCAAGGTGTTAGTTCAACATGGTGACACAATCCTAGTATCAGAAGGGATTTCTTACAAATATATTTTGACTCAAGGTGGTAATAATACAATACTGCATTTTAGAACCAAGAGATGGTTTCTGTGTATAGATATATGTGTGTGTGTAAATGCTGCATGAATTTGTGTGTAATGTATTCATGAAGAAGTTGTTCAGTTGCTGCATTGTGTCCCACTCTTTGTAACCCCATGGACTGCAATACACCAGACTCCTCTGTCCTTCACTGTCTCCTGGAGTTTGCTCAAGTTCACGTCCTTTGAGTCAGTAATGCTATCTAACCATTTCATCTGCTGCCCCCTTCTCCCTTTCCCTTCCATCTTTCTGAACATCAGGGCCTTTTCCAATGAGTTGGCTTTTCACATCAAGTGACCAAAGTATTGAAGCTTCATCATGTCTTTCCAATGAATATTCAGGGTTGATTTCCTTTAGAATTGACTGGTTTGATCTCCTTGCAGTCCAAGGAACTCTCCAAAGTTTTCTGCAGCACCACAATTCGAAAGCATCAATTCTTCAGCTTTCAGCCTTGTTTATGGCCAATTCTCATATCCACACATGATTACTGGAAAACCATAGCTTTGACTATTCAGACCTTTGTCAGCAAAGTGCTTTGGATAATGTTTTGGAATGCGAAGTCAAGTAGGCCTTAGGAAGCATCACTATGAACAAAGCAAGTGAAGGTGATGGAATTCCAGTTGAGCTATTTCAAATCCTAAAAGATGATGTGAAAGTGCTGCACTCAATATGCCAGCAAATTTGGAAAACTCAGCAGTGGCCACAGGACTGGAAAAGGTCAGTTTTCATTCCAATCCCAAAGAAAGGCAATGCCAAAGAATTCTCAAACTACTGCACAATTGCACTCATCTCACACGCTAGTAAAGTAATGCTCAAAATTCTCCAAGCCAGGCTTCAGCAATACATGAACCGTGAACTTCCAGATGTTCAAGCTGGATTTAGAAAAGGCAGAGGAAAGTGAAAGTGAAGTTGCTCAGTCATACCTGACTCTTTGTGACCCCATCGACAGTAGCCTGCACCAACCTCCTCCATCCATTGGATTTTCTAGGCAAGAGTACTGGAGTGGGTTGCCATTTCCTTCTCCAGGGAATCTTCCCTACCCAGGGATCGAACCCAGGTCTCCCGTATTATAGACAGACACTTTACTGTCTGAGCCATCAGGGAAAATCTAAGGCAGAGGAACCAGAGATCAAATTGCCAACATCAGTTGGATCATTGAAAAAGCAAAAGAGTTCCAGAAAAACATCTACTTCTGCTTTATTGACTACACCAAAGCCTTTGACTGTGTGGATCACAACAAACTGTGGAAAATTCTTAAAGACATGGGAATACCAGATCACCTGACCTGCCTCCTGAGAAATCTGTATGCAGGTCAGGAAGAAACAGTTAGAACTGGACATGGAACAGCAGAGTACATCAAGGCTGTATACTGTCACCCTGTTTATTTAACTTATATGCAGAGTACATCGTGAGAAATGCCAGAGTTGGTGAAGCACAAGCTGGAATCAAGATTGCTGGGAGAAATATCAATAACCTCTGATATGCAGATGATACCACCCCTATGGCAGAAAGCAAAGAAGAACTAAAGAGCCTCTTGATGAAAGAGGAGTGAAAAAGTTGGCTTAAAACTTGACATTCAGAAAACTAAGATCATGGCATCTGGTCCCATAATTTCATGGCAAATAGATGGGGAAACAGTGGAAACAGTGACAGACTTTATTTTGGAGGGCTCCAAAATCACTGCAGATGGTGACTGCAGTCATGAAATTAAAAGACTCTTGCTCCTTGGAAGAAAAGTTATGACCACCCTAGGCAACATGTTAAAAAGCAGAGACATTACTTTGCCAACAAAGGTCCATCTAGTCAAGGCTATGGTTTTCCAGTAGTCATGTATGGATGTGAGAGTTGGACTATAAAGAAAGCTGAGCGCTGATGAATTGATTCTTTTGAACCATGGTGTTGGAGAAGACTCTTGAGAGTCCCTTGGACTGCAAGGAGATCCAGCCAGTACATGCTAAAGGAAATCAGTCCTGAATATTCATTGGAAAGACTAATGTTGAAGCTGAAACTCCAATACTTTGGCCACTTGATACGAAGAGCTGACTCACTTGAAAAGACCGTAATGCTGGGAAAGATTGAAGGCTGAAGGAGAAGGGGATGACAGAGGATGAGATGGTTGGATGGCATCACCGACTCAATGGACACGAGTTTGAGTAAACTCCGGGAGCTGGTGCTGGACAGGGAGTCCTGGCATGTTACAGTCCTTAGGGTCACAAAGAGTTGGACACGACTGAGCAACTGAACTGAACAGCAAAGTGATGAAGAAGATATGCTGTTTATTGTGATTAGTGGCTTATTGTGTTTATTAATCAATTTCCAGATTTTTAATAAACTGTGCTATTGTGGTACTTATGTACATTTCAAGGAAAATTTGAGACATATAGTTCTGACTTGCTTAATCTTAATTCATTAAAATATTGTTTAATAAAAGCTGTTCCAATTTTAAACTGCTTTGAAGATCCATTTTGGGTTTTTATTCTCTCAACTAATAAATAGTTTTCTAAGAGAAATAAAATTCAAAAAATCTCATCCAAAATGTGGTAACCACAAAACTCTCCAACATGGCTTACAAGATCCTTTATGATATGCATCCTACCTGTTTCACTATTTTTCTTTTTTACTCTACCCATCTATTCCCTTTGTTCTTACCCTAAGTACCACATTACCTAAGACAATCACCATGTGTGTAATAATAGAAAAAAATATATATATATAAATACATACACACATATACGTTTCTACTCCAAGTTCCTGGCAGAGAACTCCTGAAACCCTTGTAATTTCCTGAGTAATAGGAGTGTCTTTTGTTCTAATGAGGTGACTCTGATAGGCCCTTGAATAGCTCCCAAATGAGCGGTGGTCACCAAGAAGACCAAGCTATGATTGTGTTAGTCACTTAGTCGTGTCTGACTCTCTGAGACCCCATGGACTATAGCCCAACAGGCTCCTCTGTCCATGGGATTCTCCAGGCTAGAATACTGCAGTGGGTTGCCATGCCCTTCTCCAGGGGATCTTCCCAACCCAGGGCTCAAACCCAGTTTTCCTGCATTGCAGGCAGATTCTTCACCATCTGAGCCACCAGGGAAACAAGCTATGATTAAAAACCTGAAATTTTCAGCCTTGCCCCTCATTCTCCTAAAAAGAGAGAAGGGCCAGTAATGGAGTTGATTGATCGTGTCTCTGAGATGAAGCCTCTGTAAAAAAAATCTCAATAGTCTGAGTTCAGAGAGCTTCTGGATCAGTGAACACATTCATGAATCCAGATGGTGTGCACCCCAACTTCACAGGGACAGAAGCGCCTGCTCTCAGGAACCTCTCAAACCTCACCCTCTATATCCTTTCAACTGGCACTCTGTCTATGGACTTTACCACAACCTTTAATAAACTGGTAAACTCAAGTGTTTCCCTGAGTTCTGTTAGCCAATCTAGCAAATTGATCAGACCACAGGAGGGGGTTATGGGATTCTCAGATTCATAGCCCAGTCAGATAGAAGTTGTGAGTGACCAGGTGTGTGGTCATGCCATATAAGACGGCTGTTCTCTTGCTTTTTATGCAGCCCCCCTGCTCAGCCAAGCCCTGTTTCACTCACACGACTACCCAATCCTCTTAATTATAAGACTTAATTAGTCCCTGGTAACTGATGAGCCCTTGTCATGCTGTGCCAAGTTGCTTCAGTTGTAACTGACTCTGTGCGACCCTATGGTCTGTAGCCTGCCAGGCTCCTCTGTCCATAAGATTCTCCAGGCAAGAATACCGGAGTGGGTGGCCATGCCCTCCTCCAGGGGATTGATGAGCCCATGTGACATCAATTTCCATGTAAATAGTAGCCTTCTTCTCCCTCAAGTAGTGACGGCTGTTGATCAATTTACAATTTATTGATTACAGATATTACTCCATTCACACTGTGTAGACCATGTTACCCACTGGTTATTTTCTTTATTTAGTTTTTATTGGAGTATGGTTGATTTACAATACTGTGTTAGCTTCAGGTGTACAGAAAAGTGAATCAGTTATACATATACCCACTCTTTTTTAGCTTCTTTTCCCATACAGGTTATTACAGGGTATTGAACAGAGTTCCCTGAGCAGTAGGGAGTCCTTCTTAGTTATCTACTTTATAAAAGGGTGTGCGTGTCAATCCCAATGTTGCATTTAAATGGCATGAGAGAATTACTACCAATGTATCAGATAAGGCAGATGATGCTGAACAGCAGAGGTTTTCATTCTTTGTGACCGTAAATCAAGATGATATGTTGCTAAAACAGCTGTCTGGGTGATGGAAAGCAGATTGTGACTGCAGAAAGCAGCCAGCTTCTACTCAGAAGTTGTCTGTGTCTAGTGAAGTTGCTCAGTCGTGTCCAACTCTTTGCGACCCCATGGACTGTAGCCTATCAGGCTCCTCCGTCCCTGGGATTTTCCAGGCAAGAGTGTTGGAGTGGATTGCCATTTCCTTCTCCAGGGGATCTTCCCGACCCAGGAATCGAACCTGGGTCTCCCACATTGCAGGCAGATGCTTTACCGTCTGAGCCATCAGGGAAGCCCTTTGAGAAGAAAGAAATCTGTAACTGAAGGGTAAAGTGAACAATGACTCTTAACAGAGTACCATTCCCTTCAGTGATGAGCTTATCACCCACTCACCCAGGAAAGACTATTGGACATTCTAGTCACTAGTGGATTTTCTGTCTTTAAAGACCAGTTACCAGGTTTGATAGAATTAAAGGTAAATAAGTGGGCTTGTGTGTAGACTGTGTATCCGTATGTGTTCTCAGTCATGTCTGACTCTTTTGCAAACCCATAGACTGTAGACTGCCAGACTGCTCTGTCCATGGAATTCTCCAGGCAAGAATACTGGAGTGGGTTGCCATTCTCTTCTCCAGGGGATCTTCCCGACCCAGGGATTAAACCTAGATGTGTAACCTATGATGAACACTAAATGTGGCAGAATATATGGATGCTGAGGCCTTCAGCAATGTTCTCTAATGAACCAACTAGTTCTCTAATGAGCCAACTATAAAACATAAAAAGAGAATGATTGTCCCCGAGGTGTGAACGGAGAGATTAAAAACAATATGACACCCCGAGGGAAGTAGATGGAGAGTATTATATGATGACACCAGGAACTTCATGTGTGCAAAACCTTCACTCCAATATCTGGATATGGTCTTTCCACAAACCAGATGTGATACAGAATTCAGTGAACAATGGCCACCCAGTCAATAGAGATGTGTGCTATCTGAAAAAGATCATCTCTGTTGAGAAGGAATGGCAACTCACAGTATAATTTAAACTACAGTGTGTTTCATGTGTCATTTATTATTTTAATCTTTGCCAAAGCTGTGTGGTGAACAGAGAACTTTTATTTCATTCAGTTCAGTTCAGTCGCTCAGTTGTGTCCGACTCTTTGCGAACCCATGGACTGCAGCCAGGCCTCCCTGTCCGTCACCAACTCCTGGAGTTCACTCAAACTCATGCCCATCGAGTTAATGATGCCATCCAGCCATCTCATCCTCTGTCATCCCCTTCTCCTTCAGCCTTCAATCTTTCCCAGCATCAGGGTCTTTTCAAATCAGTCAGTTCTTCTCATCAGGTGGCCAAAGGATTGGAGTTTCAGCTTCAGCATCAGTCCTTCCAATGAATATTCAGGACTGATTTCCTTTAGCATGTACTGGCTGGATCTCCTTGCACTCCAAGGGACTCTCAAGAGTCTTCTCCAACACCACAGTTCAAAAGCATCAATTCTTTTGCACTCAGCTTTCTTTATAGTCCAACTCTCAACATCCATATGTGACTACTGGAAAAACCATATCTTTGACTAGACGGACCTTTGTTGGCCAAGTAATGTCTCTGCTTTTTAATATTTTGTCTAGGTTGGTCATGACCTTCCTTCCAAGGAGTAAGCGTCTTTTAATTTCATGGCTGCAATCACCATCTGCAGTGATTTTGGAGCCCCTCAAAATAAAGTCTGACACTGTTTCCCCATCTATTTCCCATGAAGTGATGGGACCAGATGCCATGATCTTACTTTTCTGAATGTTGAGTTTTAAGCCAACTTTGTCACTCTCCTCTTGCACTTTCATCAAGAGGCTCTTTAGTTCTTTGCTTTCTGCCCTAAGGGTGGTATCATCTACATATCTGAGGTTATTGAGATTTCTCCTGGTAATCTTGATTCCAGCTTGGGCTTCCTCCAGCCCAGTGTTGCTCATGAGGTACTCTGCATATGAGTTAAATAAGCAGTGTGACAATATACAGCCTTGACGTACTCCTTTTCCTATTTGGAACCAGTCTGTTGTTCCATGTCCAGTTCTAACTGTTTCTTCCTGACCTGCATACAGAAATCTCAGGAGGCAGGTAAGGTGGTCTGGTATTCTCCATCTCTTGAAGAATTTTCCACAGTTTGTTGTGATCCACACAGTCAAAGACTTTGGCATAGTCAATAAAACAGAGGTAGATGTTTTTCTGGAACTCTCTTGCTTTTTTTGATGATTATTTCATTGGTAGAACTCAATAAATATCACTTAGGTAAACAATGGTGCCCATGAAAAGAAAATACTATTCAGATTGAAATCTAGCACTTACTAACAGAAAAAAAACTGAGAAATTTTTCTTTATATGTTTTCTGCAAAATGGCTCTTTAATAGCCTTTAGAAACCTCAAAAAAAGAGGAACCTTTAGTGCTTTTATTATAATAAATTGTTATAAAATGATATTAAGCCTGAGCAATTTGGTCAACCAGGAAAGAATAACTAGGATGTGCTGAATGGAGAAAGGTTTGAAGTAATACTCTTCTTTGTACCTAATGGCTCTCACAATAATGGTTATAATCTAGGATGAAATTTTTTCTAAACCAACCTTTCAGATTCTATGGGAATTTTAGATAATCATATTATATTTAGCATTGATGTATTTATTCATTTAAGTAGCCTAATATTTTGGTTACATGTTAACAGAAATCTTATTTGTTTTACTCACTTCTGTTCATCATATGAACTCATTCTGAGACTTGACGAATATTTCTGATTTTTAAAAAGGAGATCACAATTTCAAGCTACAGTGATATGATTTCTTATTTAAACCATAGCATTAGGAAGTGCTTTCTCAAAATTTCATGTATATTGTGTATATTTCTTGGTCCAAGTTTTTTCCTACTAAATTAAGCATAAGATGATAGCTACTTTTTAAGAAAGCAATCTTCATCACAGAAACCAATTTTAGTTAAAAATCTTATTGAAATGAATTCCACCCCCGCTTCAGTTATTCTGTATTCTTTTAAATTAAGAAGTCTACTATTCTTAGATTCTTAGACTTTGAGCAAACCTATCAAGAAAAATGTTGTGCCTTTGAAATAATGAAATTTGTAAACATTTCTTCCAAGAATGTGAGGCAGAACTAATGCTCTCTTAAATGATATAAAGGAAATAGTATCAATTATAGAGGAAGTGTTTCTATATTTTGTGCTTTTATGGGAACAAACCAGATCACAGGGCATAATGTCACAATTTGAACACTTGAAGAATTCTTCTGATTCCTTCCCTTTTCCCCAAATCTTGCAATAATGGAATGGGATTTGGATTTACAGTTTTCAAAGTACTTTTATATAATAATTTATTAACCTTTAATGAAAATTCAACAGATATTAACTAATGGTTACAAGAAACTTTTAAAAAGTACTCGACTGAATATATTAATCAATAACATCATCTGAGAAATTGTTCCAAAATAGACATATTATTATAGCCAAAGTAGTCCAAGTTTTAGTTCTTTTTACACTTTAAGGAATTGTTGGTGCTGAATTTTGTATAAATACAAACCTTGTATTTATATACGGTTGTATTTAAGATTTAAAACTTTACGGGATGTCCCAATCCTATTGAAATGTATCCTATTTCAATAGCTAACCCACATTCCTGTAAATCAGAAATTTAAATATGCTGCACAACATCTGGGGGAAATGGGAAGAATGATCACAACCATGGGAGTTTCCTCTGCACAAAGTGAAAGAAAATCATTATATTGTTTTCTTTTTATCTATGATGACAATGTGGGGAGAAAATCCAGCCTAAGAATTTGACTGACGGTTCCCTGGGGGCTTGGCAGTAAAGAACTCTCCTGCCAATGCAGGAGAAGCGGATTTGATCCCTGGGTTGGGAAGTTCCCCTGGAGAAGGAAATGGCAACTCACTGCAGTATTCTTGCCTGGGAAATCCCAGGAACAGAAGAGCCTGGCGGGCTACAGTCCATGGAGTCACAGAGTCAGATCTGACTTAGCAACTAAACAGCAACAAAAAGAGTGGTTTCAGTCTGGGTGTCCCTCCTAAACTTCTGACCCCAAAATATAGCTGCCTACTCAACATCTCACTTCAATATCTGATACAATGCTGCCTTAATTGTGGCCCTCTGACTGGAGCCCATCCACAAATCATTTGTTATCTGCAACAGACTAAGTACAAAAATGAGAATGAGTTTAACAACTTTTATAGCAGTTTCACTTCACCTCATTCAAGTCCATCAGCAATATTCTTATCTCGTTGCACAAGGTGTAGACCAGTTTGGATGTTGTCAAATTTGCTTGATAAGTTGTACTTGGCATGGGGTGAGTTCCAACCACATGCAGTAAGAACAAACATTGATCTGCAATGAATTGGAAATAAAACAAAATTGTTCGTAGCCTAAGACAGTTTGAGAAGGACTGGTCTAGTAGACATTCAAATTCAACATGTCCACTAAAAAAAAAAAGGCTTATTTAGAAAACATTTAATTTATATTTTTACATGTATAAATCTTTAAATGATACAAAATTTTAACACTGTCATTCGGACAACTTGAATCTATTTTTTTTTTTTTTAAGAATACATACATACAGCCTGAAAGCTCAGTTGGTAAAGAATCTGCCTGCAATGCAGGAGACCCCAGTTCGATTCCTGGATCAGGAAGATCTGCTGGAAAAGGGATAGGATACCCACTCCAGTATTCTTGGGCTTCCCTTGTGGCTCAGCTGGTAAAGAATCTGCCTGTAATGTGGGAGACCTGGGTTGATCCCTGGGTTGGGAAGATCTCCTGGAGAAGGGAAAGGCTACCCACTCCAGTATTCTGGCCTGGGTCACAGAGTCGGACAAGTGAAAGTCTGAGCGACTTCTCCTGTGGCTCAGAAGATAAGGAATCTGCCTGCAGTGCAGGAGCTACAGGAGAGGCGGGTTGGATCCCTGGGCCACCCACTCCAGTATTCTTGTCTAGAGAATTCCATGGACAGTGGAGCCTAGTGAGCCACAGTCCCTGGCCTAGAGAATTTCATGGACAGTGGAGCCTGGTGGGCTACAGTCCCTGGGGGCTCAAAGAGTCGGACACAACTGAAGCAACTTAGCATGCAAACGTGAGGGACTCCCATCTTCACTTTTCTTTTCCATGTACATACATACAAGTAATACATGAATGAAAACTCATTGTAAACATTTTAAACAATGTGAAAGTCCAGAGGTAAAAAGTTCTACCTCTGTTCCTCATTAATGCCTTCCTCGCCTTGATTCTAATGTTCTAGTGTTAACATTTCTTCCCAGTTTAATATGTACACTTTTATATAGAAATTAGTAGATACAGACAACTTTAGTTTTGCTTTTTTAAAATAAATGACATTGCACTCAATGTATTATTCTGTGACCTGATTTTTTTCCCCACCAATTTATTTGGAGAACTTTTCTGGTCATTTCATAATGATTTGCTCCATAATAATCATAATATGCAGCAATTCAAAAAAGCATTCCCCTATTGTTGAACAGTCTCAGTTCAGTTCAGTTCAGTTCAGTCGCTTAGTCATGTCCACCTCCTTGCAACCCCATGAATCGCAGCACGCCAGGCTTCACTGTCCATCACCAACTCCCGGAGTTCCCTCAGACTCATGTCCATCGAGTCAGTGATGCCATCCAGCCATCTCATCCTCTGTCATCCCCTTTTCCTCCTGCCCCCAATCCCTCCCAGCATCAGAATCTTTTCCAATGAGTCAACTCTTCGCATGAGGTGGCCAAAGTACTGGAGTTTCAGCTTCAGCATCATTCCCTCCAAAGAAATCCCAGGGCTGATCTTCAGAATGGACTGGTTGGATCTCCTTGCAGTTCAAGGGACTCTCAAGAGTCTTCTCCAACACCACAGTTCAAAAGCATCAATTCTTCAGCACTCAGCGTTCTTCACAGTTCAACTCTCACATCCATACATGACCACTGGAAAAACCATAGCCTTGACTAGACAGACCTTTGTTGGCAAATTAAATGTCTCTGTTTTTTAATATTCTGTCTAGGTTGGTCATAACTTTCCTTCCAAGGAGTAAGCGTCTTTTAATTTCATGGCTGCAATCACTATCTGCAGTGATTTTGGAGCCCAGAAAAATAAAGTCTGACACTGTTTCCACTGTTTCCCCATCTCTTTGCCATGAAGTGATGGGACCAGATGCCATGATCTTCATTTTCTGAATGTTGAGCTTTAAGCCAACTTTTTCACTCTCCTCTTTCACTTTCATCAAGAGGCTTTTTAGTTCCTCTTCACTTTCTGCCATAAGCGTGGTGTCATCTGCATATCTGAAGTTATTGACATTTCTCCCGGCAATCTTGATTCCAGCTTGTGCTTCTTCCAGCCCAGCGTTTCTCATGATGTACTCTGCATATAAGTTAAATAAGCAGAGTGACAATATACAGCCTTGACGGACTCCTTTGAACAGTCTAATTTATACTAAATACTGCTACAATAAATGTAGCAGTATCAAGATCACTTCTTGATCTGCACCTTGTGCATTTCTACGATAATTCTGCAGGATCTATTTCTAGAAGATAAGAGCTGGGTCAAGGGTGTATACACTTCAAATGTTGATACTCTCAAGTTGTTTTCCCAAAACTGTACCCTTTAAATTCCAGCCAACAGTGCATGTATGTGACCATTTCAATACTAGATATTTACCAAACCTCTTAATTTTTTCCAATCTCATAAGTGAAAATTACATCTTTCTCTGTTGTTTGAGAAAAATTTCAGTGTTTTTGGTAGTTATCATTCCATCTCTTGCCTGTTGATATACTTTCCATATTTTTCACATTTTTTCTTCTCAGTTGATTTGTCAAATGATACATGTAATCATGTGCCTTGGATTTTTAATCATTTGTCTGGTAGTATAAATATTTTTTTCCATTCTGCTACTTTTCTTTGTTAGTAATGTTCTGATTTGTTCAAGTGAAAGTGTTAGTGTCAGACTCTTTGTGATCCCATGGATTATAGCCCGCCAAGCTCCTCTATCCATGAGATTTCCCAGACAGAAATATTGGAGTGGGTAACCATTCCCTTCTCCAGAGAATCTTCTTGACTCAGGGATTGAACCTGCATTGACAGATGGATTCTTTACCACTGAGCCACCAGGGCTGCCTTATTTATTTTTAAGGAATAAATCATATCCTAACTTTAAGTTTTATGAGTAAGAAATCCCTTCAGACTCACATTGATCTGGACACATCAAGAAGCCCTGACCATTTTGTTTTATAAAATAGTGGGTCTTTCCTCTTCTGATGAGACGTCTTACTGATAGTTAATAATTACTATGCATGAGATGAATATAGTTTCATTTATTTATTTCAGGAAAGATAAGCCTTGTCACAAATAATTTTACAGTTTTTTTCTTTTTAATTTACAAGGCTTTATTCCAAACTGTTTTGGCTCTTAAGTTTATTAAAGAGAAAAATCTGTTAATAAATGTTCTTTTACTTTCTTCCAGTGGAAAAATTAAACACCCAGGGATATTAAATGGTCTTTTTTAACCATCTAATTCTGTCCTTCAAATTTGAAAGCAAAGGGTTAGAACAAAAACAGTTAACACTATTTAAAGTGTGAAAGGGCTTTCTGGGTAGCTCAGCTGGTAAAGAATCTGCCTGCAATGCAGGAGACCCTGGTTCAATTCCTGGGTAGGGAAGTTCCCCTAGAGAAGGGATAGGCTACGGACTCCAGCATTGCCTGGAGAATTCCCACAGACTAAGGAGCCTGGCAGGCTGCAGTCCATGGGATCGCGCAGAGTCAGACACGACTGAGCTACTAAGCTGCTACTGCTGCTACTGCTAAGTTGCTTCAGTCATGTCCGACTCTGTGCGACCCCAGAGACGGCAGCCCACCAGGCTCCCCCGTCCCTGTGATTCCCCAGGCAAGAACACTGGAGTGGGTTGCCATTTCTTTCTTGAAAAATAATTAGTTTGCTGCTCCCTTATTTTCTCAGTATAAAGTGAAGGACTCAGTATATTCATTGGAAGGACTGATACTGAAGCTGAAGTTCTAATACTCTGGCCACTTGATGCGAAAAGCTGACGCATTGGAAAAGATCCTGATGCTGGGAAAGACTGAGGGCAAGAGGAAAATGGGCAACGGAGGATGAGATGGTTGCATGGCATCATTGACTCAGTGGACTTGAGTTTGAGTAAATTTCGGAGACAGTGAAGGACAGGGAAGCCTGGCGTGCTACAGTCCATGGGTCCCAAAGAGTTGGACACGACTGAGAGACTGAACAACAATAGTAAAGTGAAGATATGAGATGCTGTGCCCTGGTTTCAAACTACCTGTATTCAAATTCCTGCTATGCCACATGCCAGCTACATAATTTTGAACAAGTTTTCTGATCATTTTAAGTCCTACTTTTCTTCTTTTGAAATAGTGAAACAATATTTGTGATTAAAAAATGACAGAAAATATTTATATCACTTAGCATATGATAAATCCTTAACAAATACAGATTAGCTGTCATTACCATCATTCAGTTCAGTTCATTTCAGTTCAGTTCAGTAGCTCAGTTGTGTCCGACTCTTTGCGACCCCATGAATTGCAGCACGCCAGGCCTCCCTGTCCATCACAACTCCCGGAGTTCACTCAAACTCATGGCCATAGAGTCGGTGATGCCATCCAGCCATCTCATCCTCTGTCATCACCTTTTTCTCCTGCCCCCAATCCCTCCCAGCGTCAGGGTCTTTTCCAATGCGTCAGCTCTTCACATGAGGTGGCCAAAATACTGGAGTTTCAGCTTCAGCATCAGTCCTTCCAATGAACACTCAGGACTGATCTGCTTTAGGATGGACTGGTTGGATCTCCTTGCAGTCCAAGGGACTCTCAAGAGTCTTCTCCAACACCACAGTTCAAAAGCATCAATTCTTCGGCGCTCAGCTTTCTTCACAGTTCACTTCTCATATCCATACATGACCACTGGAAAAACCATAGCCTTGACTAAACGGACCTTTGTTGACAAAGGAATGTCTCTGCTTTTCAATATGCTATCTAGGTTGGTCATAACTTTCCTTCCAAGGAGTAAGCGTCTTTTAATTTCATGGCTACAGTCACCATCTGCAGTGATTTTGGAGTCCAGAAAAATAAAGTCTGACACCATTTCCCCATCTATTTCCCATGAAGTGATGGGACCAGATGCCATGATCTTCATTTTCTGAACGTTGAGCTTTAAGCCAACTTTTTCACTCTCCACTTTCACTTTCATCAAGAGCCTTTTTAGTTCCTCTTCACTTTCTGCCATAAGGGTGGTGTTACCTGCATATCTGAGGTTATTGATATTTCTCCCGGCAATCTTGATCCCAGCTTGTGCTTCCTCTAGCCCAGCATTTCTCATGATATACTCTGCATAGACGTTAAATAAGCAGAGTGACAATATACAGCCTTGACGTACTCCTTTTCCTATTTGGAACCAGTCTGTTGTTCCATGTCCAGTTCTAACTGTTGCTTCCTGAACTGAATATAGGCTTCTCAAGAGGCAGGTCAGGTGGTCTGGTATTCCCATCTCTTTCAGAATTTTCCACAGTTTATTGTGATCCACACAGTCAAAGGCTTTGGCATAGTCAATAAAGCAGAAATAGATGTTTTTCTGGAACTCTCTTGCTTTTTCAATGATCCAGTGGATGTTGGCAATTTGATCTCTGGTTCCTCTGCCTTTTCTAAAACCAGCTTGAACACCTGGAAGTTCATGGTTCACGTACTATTGAAGCCTGGCTTGGAGAATTTTGAGCATTACTTTACTAGCGTGTGAGATGAGTGCAATTGTGTGGTAGTCTGAGCATCATTAACTGGGAGTAAATAATATTTATCTTATATCTGTAAATATTGCTATCCTCTTTTAAGTCAAATTTGCATAAGGTCATCTTGTATGTGCTAAGTCACTTCAGTCATGTCCGATTCTTTGCTACCCCTTGGACTGTTGCCCACCAGGCTCCTCTGTCTATGGGATTCTCCAGGTAAGAACACGGAGTTGGTTGCCATGCCTTCTCTTCCAGGGGACATTTCCGACCCAGAGATCAAAACTGAGTCTCCTGCAACTCCTGAATTGCAGGTGGATTTTTTTCACTGCTGAGCCACCGGGGAAGCCCAAGATCATCTTATCACTGTCATATTTGCCAGCAGAGGACTAAAAAATTATTATAATAATGAAAATTAAAAACAATATCATTTAGGTCTTCACTTTGAATTCCAATGGTGAAACTATACAAAACTTGATTCATGCTAAGGATTTAGAACCACAAACAACTTCTGAAACATCAGATACCATCTTTGCTAGCTTGAGGGGAATCAGGTTGTTAAAAAAAGCAATTACTCAGTAGATCAAAGAAAGAAATGAAGACATCAACTATACTTCAGTAAAAAAAATATATATATAATAAAAAAGAACTTAGAAAATCTCTAAAGATTAAAAAAGAAAGAAAACTTCTGCCCACAAGAGGTCAAAGCACAGCTATACAAGTGTTTGAGACAGAGGGCTGTACACTAAATGCTGTATTTCTGATGGTTTACCCAATTCAGATCTACAGGTATAAAGTGAGTGGCCCCAAGATTAAGAAGGAAGGTTATCTCCTAAGGAGGTCCGGGGAAGGCAGATGCTCCTTGTATTGATCTTAAAACTTTCCCCCTCTTGCCATAAAATATGAATTTTATTTCACAAGCTATTATAGTGTTTAATAGTATTTAAAGTATAGTATTTAAATAATAGTATTTAAAGATATATTTCAGTAGCCATTAGAGCTTTAGTTTCCAATATGTACTACTTAAAGCAAAAACAAATATATTTACAAAAATTGTATCTCTGTGTGTAACATTAGTTGACCTCTTACTATAGTCCAGGAACATGGGGCCCTACACAGCCTAGGGTTTTACCTTTTTTTGCTTGTCTTTTGTTTCTTCCCCTGCTTAAAAAATCAAACTTCTTGGGAGAGTAGGGATGAGATGCAAGAGGATAAGGTAAGGAGTTTGCTAATGTAAGTGCTATAAACTTTTAAAATCCTCAAATTTTCACCGCATTTCCACAGTAAATAATATACTTTAGGCACAACTTCAACCTCTAAGAAAATTTCCTTTCATCTCCCACATCCACATGTGGGAGTCCAAGCTCAGTCTAGTCACCGCAGGATAGGCCAATAAATGCAAGAGACAAGGTGTTTGAGGCAAGGAATATGACTTTATTCAGACAGCTGGCTAGCTGGCAGACAAAAAAGACGGAAGAGTAGCGTCTGGAAATAACCATCCCGTTGGGGCCTGGATGCCAGGTTCTTTTATGGCTCAGAGGTTCGGGGAGGTGAGAGAACAAAGTAAAAAGGCTATTTAATTGTCGCAACTATCTCCTAGAAGGGCAAGCCTCAGGCAGGGTGGATGTGTTAGCTTCATTTCTTTACAGTCAGCTCACCGGTGGTGTGAAACTATCTCCTGCCATATCAATAAACAAAGATGCCACAGCTATCTGGGATTGTGGCCCCCCAAACGTGAATGTCTCAGTCCTACAGGAAGCAGGCGCCATTTCCCACACAAATAACTCAAGAATGTCACAGTCCTTCACAGGTAGGCAGGGTCAGGTTATCTCTCAGCGGAGCCAAAGTCAGGTGGGGGGTGTGTGTGTGTGTGTGTGTGTGTGTGTGTGTGGTTCTCTCTCAGTGGAGCCAAACAAAGTCACCCTAGCCCAGGGGTCAGGTGGGGAGTGTGTGTGTGTGTGTGTGTGTGTTTCTCTCTCAGTGCAGCCAGTCACCCTAGCCCAAGGGTCAGGTCGTGTGTGTGTGTGTGTGTGTGTGGTTATCTCTCTGTGGAGCGAAACAAAGTCACTCTAGCCCAGGGGTCAGGTGGGGAGTGTGTGTGTGTGTGTGTGTGTGTGTGTGTGGTTATCTCTCAGTGGAGCCAAAGTCACCCTAGCCCAAGGGTCGGGTGGAAGGTGTGTGGGGGAGGGGAAGGGAGGAGGGAGGGGAGAAGTGGGGGGAGGTGGGGCGGGGGAGGTGGGGCGGGGGAGGGTTGGGGGTGAGGGATTCCCTGGGCAGGCCATTCTGTAAACCCATAATAACAAAAGAGGCAAAGTAAGAGTTAAAGTCACAGAAGCAGATCCAATGAGGGGTCAACATTAACCCTTCCTGGTTACAAAAGGAGACTGTAAAGATGTTTAGGACAGTTTGCCCAGACTTGCCCTCAACGTGAGAAATCTTGAGTCCCAGGGCTGGGAAATCTGAAACCTAAAAGGCAGAGGCGATTGTAACCGGGAGGAGGAAAGAAACACGATCCCGGGGGCGGTGCTGGGCCCGGAGCACCTTCCTCCCGCCCTCCAGGCGCGCCGGCCGCGGGGCTGGGGAGCCCCACCCCGCCGCTCCTCTCCCCTCCTTGAGCTTCGCGGGCCTCGGCGGGCGAAGGGCCCGGCGCCGCCGTATTTTGTCCCGCGCGGCGATCCCTCCTCGCGCGGACGCCGTGGCCGCGGCGGTGGCGACGGGGCCCGTGGCGCACTGACGGCAGGCCCCCCGGCCCGGCGGCCTGGAGGCCGCGAGAGGCGGAGGCCCGGCCTCCCTCCCGCTCTGCGGGAGCCGAGGGGACGAGGCGGACGCCGGGGAGCCCCGCCCGGCCGGCGAGAAGGTGGGGGAGGCTCCGCGCGCCGCCGGCCCCCCGGCCGCCGCCGCCCTGCTGGCCCTGCAGCCCCCGCCGCCGCCTCGGGCTCCCGCCGCGGGCTCGGCGGCCCCGGCCTGGGAGGGAGGGCGGCGAGTGCCGTCGGAGCCGCCGGACATGGCTGGAGGGCACTGCGGCAGCTTCGCCGCGGCGGCGGCCGGCAGCGGCGAGATCGTGCAGCTGAACGTGGGGGGGACCAGGTGAGCCGGGGAGAAGGGGCTCGGGACCGGGATGCGGCCGGCAGGGGTCTTCCCGGGCCGGCATCGCAGGCGAGCGGGGTGGGAAGCACAGGGCCCTCCCGGCGGGTGTGGGGGCGGCAGGCGGCCTTGAGTCTCTGAGAGCCGGGCCCTTGGCCGCGCTGCAGCCTTCCTAGGACAGCGGCCACGATCCTCCCCCCCTTTTTAGGAGATCTGGCCGGGGAACCTTCTGTAACCTTCCTTTACCTAACCTGACGTGTACTTTTGAGTTTATTTTGTCGAAGCCCGGCCTTGTGGTCTGGCTGTTGCAGGTGAACCTGCCTTCCTTTCTGTTTGGTCAACAAGGTAACATCGGTTTGCTTGGGCGAGAACGCCTCGTTGAGGGCTGTTTTTAATCGCCAATAATTTTGGTGGAGGGAGCATTGTAGATTTGCGGTGCGCTCTTATTTATTTCCAGAGTTTCTTGGTTCATGGCTCTGAAGGGTCTGTTGTACTTGTAGCGCAGTGTGTCTGGAAGCTGCAGTTTTGAAGAGTTGGTTCTGGGAAGCCTTGGTAGTGGCACCGTATGGCGCCCTCCTAGTAAACAGAGCGAAAGCTCTCCGCTCATCTCTTTGGTCTTCCGTTCCCTTACTGTGTCTTTTAATAAGCTTGTTGGGGTAAAAAAAAATAGTATGCTTTTGGATTTGGTATGGTTTATGAGTCACTCCTTTCGGAAATGCGAGTTTGGCAGCTCTGTTTGAAGGAAGGGGTGGTTACCGTTTTAGGCTAGTTCAGAGATAAGCCATGAAGCGCCGTGAATTCAGTGTATTTTGCTGTGCTGGAGAAGATACAAGGTTTTCAACGCTTGGGAGTTTTTAACCAGTGTTTTTAAAAATGCAGAGCGGCAGCACTATGAACCTTTGTGATAACAATGTGCAGTGTTTTAAAAGTTTTCAAAGTGCGCTGGAGAATTTAACACAGGAAACAGTAATTCCTCACTGTTACTCTGCTCACTCTGCCCCCCCTCCCCAACCCCCATGCAAAACTGTTAGTTTAAGAATTTACAGCTTTATTGCTGCTACATAGATTTCGGTTTCATGGAGTAGAAGATTGGTGTTTCCTAATGTAAGACACGGATGGTTTCCTAAAATTAAATGAAAGTTTTGCAGGTTTGATAACTTCAGGTCAGCTCAGTCGTGTCTGACTCTTTGCAACCCCATGGATTGCAGCATGCCAGGCCTCCCTGTCCATCCCCAACTCCCGGAGTTTGAGTAAACTCATGTCCATTGAGTGATGATGCCGTCCAGACATCTCTTACTCATACTCTTACTCTGTCGTCCCCTTCTCCCGCCTTCAGTCTTTCCCAGCATCAGGGTCTTTTCAAATGAGTCAGTTCTCATCACGTGGCCAAAGGATTGGAGTTTCAGCTTCAGCATCAGTCCTTGCAATGAATATTCAGGACTGGTTTCCTTTAGAATTGACTGGTTGGATCTCCTTGGAGTCCAAGGGACTCTCAAGAGTCTTCTCCAACACCACAGTTCAAAAGCATCAATTCTTCTGTGCTCAGCTTTGTTTATAGTCCAACTCTCACATCCATACATGACCACTGGAAAAACCATAGCTTTGACTAGATGGCCCTTTGTTGGCAAAGTAATGTCTCTGTTTTTTAATATGCTGTCTAGGTTGGTCATAACTTTCCTTCCAAGGAGTAAGCGTCTTTTAATTTCATGGCTGCAGTCACCATCTGCAGTGATTTTGGAGCCCCCCAAAATAAAGTCTGACACTGTTTCCCCATCTATTTGCCATGAAGTGATGGGACCAGATGCCATGATCTTTGTTTTCTGCATGTTGAGTTTTAAGCCAACTTTTTCACTCTCCTCTTCCACTTTCATCAAGAGGCTCTTTAGTTCTTCTTTGCTTTCTGCCATAAGGGTGGTGTCATCTGCATATCTGAGGTTATTGATATTTCTTCCGACAGTCTTGATTCCAGCTTGTGCTTCCTCCAGCCCAGCGTTTCTCGTGATGTACTCCGCATATGAGTTAAATAAGCAGTGTGACAATATACAGCCTTGACGTACTCCTTTCTCCATTTGAAACCAATCTGTTTTTCCATGTCCAGTTCTAACTGTTTCTTCCTGACCTGCATACAGATTTCTCAAGAGGCAGGTCAGGTGGTCTGGTTTTCCCATCTCTTGAAGAATTTGCCAGAGTTTGTTGTGGTCCACACAGTCAAAGGCTTTGGCATAGTCAATATAGCAGAAGTAGATATTTTTCTGGAACTTACGGATGCAAAAATGAAATACCCTGCAAGGGCTGGCCTTCGAGAGTAGCATTATAGTCATCCCTAGTTTCTAATTTCTGTTGATTGTTCATATACTTTTTGAATGCTATAGACAATCTAATTTGATTCTAAAAGTGTTGTTCACTGTGTTTGAAAGTAAATGGCTTAAAAATGAATGAACTCTTGCTAAAGATTGTAGAATTGAGTTTAAAATTTTAAATTGTATAAGACAGTTACCTTGGAGCTCAACATTTTATTTTTCATTACGTATGAAATTTGATTTTATCAGGTTTTAAATTTTTCAACGTGATTTAAAAAATACAAAATAAGATAATTATCAGACTGGACAGTTTAGAAGGCAAACAAGAGTTGTTACATAGGAATGAGAAAGTTTAAAAGGCCCAAACTTGAGACTTGCTAGGATAAATTTATAAAATAAGTGATGACATGGTATATAGAAAATAGAACATCCAGTCCCAAGTTCTCTGCAGATAATTTTGAGTTACTTTGGATCATAGACACTTGCAGCATTTTAGAGGTAGAAGGGATCTAGAAATTATCTTGAGTAAAACACAGGTTAATAGTCACTTAAGGCATTGTAAAAGAAAAAGAAAATCCTCCTGTGATTGTCTTTGAAGTTGAAGAATTGCCCCCAGGAGAACCACCTGTGGCATAGAATTGATGTCAGCTGTGCAGTGATAGCGTGAAACTCAAAAGGAGCACTCAAAAGGGGCGTTTCTTTTGAGCAGAGTAGGGAGTATCTCCCCCCTCCCCCCAAGAGAGGACTGGAAAATGGATTTATTCAAAGAATTTATAGAAATGACTGATTTTTATGATTTATTTAACACTTCATGGATGGTTCAGAAAGAAGATGAGGTTTCATTTAGAATTAATATTATTACTTACCCAAAAAAAAGCCTAATGAGGTGAAAGACAGACAGTTTGGCTCAATTTGTGATTACTTCTGCTTTGATTGAGTATAATTTGAGGCCTCATGAGAGAAGTCTGGGACCAGTCAGTGGAAGTCGAGCGCAGCAACCTTGGGCAAATTACTTTTTAGTGTTTCGTTTCCTAAAATACTTAATGACATTAAATAGTACCAGCCTTCTGAAGGAATTTGAAGCATTAAGTGGGAAATACAAGCGTTTAGTGGCATTAGCTATCAATAGTAACTTTTCAGAATAATTTTAACTCGATTGCTTCCAAGTAAATTTAGTAGGGAGTTAGTAGCATAAAGTATAAATGTGGATAAGGACCAGATTGCACATGACCTTTTTCTTGGCATACTGTGGGTATGAAATAAAAACAGAAAAGGCTTTTCATATGTATTTCAGAAAGTTATGCTTGTCGTGTGTAATTTAAATGTTTTCATGAAATCATATTTGGAAACAGTTTTATAAAGCAGGAGGGGTTTTTTCCCCTCCTGTCTTTTAAAGTTTGGGGGTGGGGGAATAAATTGGTGGGGTGAGAGTCCAATCCCTTTGCCTAAAAATTCCAGATTGCTAAACTCAGCTGAATTGTTGATTTTAATTTAAATTGTTAATACGAGGCTTCCCTGGTGGCTCAGATGGTAAAGCCTGCCTGCAATGCAAGAAACCCAGGTTCAATCCCTGGGTTGGGAAGATCCCCTGGAGAAGGAAATGGCAATCCACTCTAGTATTCTTGCCTGGAAAATCCCATGGACAGAGGATCCTGGCGGGCTACAGTCCCTGGGGTCGCAGAGTCAGACAGGACTGAGCGATTAAACACTTTCACTTTCATCCCTACCTGAATTACTGATTTTAATTTAAATTGCTAATATGACCTTAAGCAGACCAGTGTAATTTTCTAAGTAACAAAATTTGAGTTATTTGGCAGACAATTTGCTGAATAAGCAGTGAACATGAAAGGTCACAAGTTAGGAACCATTCTTATTTGGAAAAGAATTTGTTGGCTTCCAAAATAACAGTGATTCATTTTTTGCAGTGGATCCTTGGATCTTTCAGTTTACTGTTTACTGGGTTTGCTTCTATTTGACCAAGTCAGATTCCTCTACTTGGTTGTAATCTACTTTTCATTTTTTCTTAAAGATTGTGCTAAGAAATATGCTTGGGAAAATTCGCCATGTTTTCTTGGGTAAAACTGGCTGCTTTCTCAGTCTGACTAATGGGCACGCTTTAAAACAGTTATGATGCTGGAAAATGAATGTGGAGAAAAAATAAAGGTCTGTAAGGCTCTCTTCTGTGAGAGGACACATGATGATGGGGCAATGAGTCAGGAATACGTAGTGCAGTGTGATGAGTCTTAAAATGAAAATATTCAGACATCAGTTGAACCCTGTATCAGATTCTTTGCTGTGTTAGTTTATGTCAGTTTATTGTTTTGCCTCGGTCTGTTACAGTAGGCTTTGATAAAGCATGCCATCCCCCATTGGTGGTAATAAGTAGGCTTGATCAAATGGAGTTAACCTCAAAACAGTGTTTACTGAGTGATTTTTTGAATGAATGAATTCAATGGTTGTGAATAGCCCAAGACTGTAACTGCTGCTGCTGCTGTGTCCCTTCAGTCCTGTCCGACTCGGTGCGACCCATAGATGGCAGCCCACCAGGCTCTGCCGTCCCTGGGATTCTCCAGGCAAGAGTACCGGAGTGGGTTGCCATTTCCTTCTCCAAAGTGTTAAATGTACTATGTGTAGTGGAATTAATATGAGCTCAAAAAACTAGTATAGGATAGACTATTTGGAAAAGCCAATTAAGGAGAAGGTAAAACCTTCGTGGTATCAAGAAAGATGGGTAGAACTCGGATAATTGAACATGAGGTTGATAGAGCTGCGATGAAGATTCTGAAATGTTCTAAAATGGTGTAAGCATGGATTGTTTGGGGATGTTAAGTGCTATCTTATTAGAGGCCAGTAGTTTGTGTTGGAGAGGTGAAATGGTGACCTGAAGATAATTTCATATGTTATGTTGAGAAATTTAGACTTAGTGTGATGGGCATGTTAGAAAGTAGTGTTTTAGGAAGTTTTATATGTAAGCGAATTATTTGATTTTGTTGAGAGTTCTTGGAATAATCTTAACTCTGAAATGAAAGCAGAATTTTACAATGTTAGATGTTAATGAATATAATTGATGCAGCTATAGCTGTGCAACAACTTGTAAGTCATTAGCCAGCGGTTTAAAGCAAGTTAACTAACATTGACATTTCAAATCTTGTCCTCCCTTGTAATACCAGATACTTTTTAATTGCAGATTTAGTACCTCAAGACAAACACTTATGTGGATTCCAGATTCTTTTTTTTCCAGGTATTTCATATAATTCTTTAGTACTTTTAAAAAAGAGTTATTTATTAAAACAATAAAAAATTCTCTTGCATTAATATTTTTATTAGATAAAATTTTAACTCTTTGAATATTTAAGTTGTTATTTACTTTGGGGATACAATGATTCATTTTTACTGGTCTTTGACCTTTGAAAGAATTAGGGCATTTTATTCATACTCAGATTTTAAAAACTAATCCTGTCTTAATGATTTTTAGTTTGCTGAGTGGAAGAATTTCAACACTTCGAGATGAAACTGGTGCTGTGAGTATAACAATGTTGATGTATATTTCTAAATTAGATCAAATAATGCTGTAATGTTTGGTCCTTATACTCTTAGAAGATAGGGGAACTACTCTTTTAATAACTACTAAATGAAAGTATATGTTCTTAGGTTTTTATTTCTTGTCATGAATTATTTCTGTAATTATAAATGAGAACTCAAAACAGAGAGTACTGCATATACTATTTTAAATAATCATTAGAAATTGTAGGATCTGAGCTTACATTGTCGAGAGGAAACATTTCTTTTAATCAGTAGTTGAAACTTTAACAGTGAACGCTGCTGCTGCTGCTGCTAAGTCGCTTCAGTCATGTCCGACTCTGTGCGAACCCATAGACGGCAGCCCACCAGGCTCCCCCATCCCTGGGATTCTCCAGGCAAGAACCCTGGAGTGGGTTGCCATTCCTACAGTGAATAGATAGGTGTAAACACAAAAACATTTTGATATTAGAGTGGTAAAATGTTGCAAATTTGTGAAGCCCTACAATTTTTTGTTTTGGAGAATAACCTTATGAACTTGTGCAGCTGTGGTGAAGTGACGGAAGTAAAGAATTACTAAGTTTCAGCACACAAAAAAGTATATCTATATTTAAAAGGCAGTTTTAATATGCACAATAGCAGGTCAAGTAATTGTGAAAAGCAAATAAGACTTTCAGTTTGGAGGCAGCAAAATGACCGCAGGTGTTTCTTTGCTGTGGTAAGATTTCCAGATCAAATAAAGTAGCATGAGCAAATATGTCCATGTGAGATTATAGAAAGGACATCAGTAATAAGACCCACAAATCTATGGTGTTTCTTTAACTTCAGGTTGATTCTAATAAAAAGCAAGAATTTATGAAGCCAAAAGAACCTCATTCACTGTATAGAACACTGTATATAATAATTGATCATAGTATAAGGAGGTATATTTTTTGCTTCATTCTGCTGTCTGATTGACTTATATAAATCTTAAAAGGTATTCAGTTTTATAGTTAGAACTTTTGTAATTGGTTCAAAATAGAATTGGCATACATTCCTGTAAAGAGTTATCAATTATACATTTCCTATTTTCTAAACATTTTCCCCATAAGTATTTCATGGTGGGTGGGTGCTCAGTTGCTTCAGCCATGTCCAACTCTGTGACCTTATTCTGTGGTACTGTATTTGTTATTTAAAAAAAATTTTGTTCTTGTCACTTTTTCTTTCACCCCACCCTCAGTCCTTGAGAAAACAGATAGTGGTATGTGAAAGTGTACTTTTATAATACACACGGGACAGTCAAGAAAAGCAAAACTGTACAACTGAAAAACAGTGTGAAAATGTTACTCAGTTTTAACTTTTCTTGATTGCCCCATATATATTATAAAAGTACACAGTTGTTTTAATGATTCGTTTAAGTCACAGATTATAATCACTATCACCAATAATTAGGGATCAGATGATATAAAAAGTATTATTTATGCATATTATTTTCAAAGTGTTAAATTCTAGAATATTTCAGATAAAAATTTTCCTTTTAGCGTCCGTCCCTTTGCCTAAAGATGTTAGTTAAATAGAAATAAGGGCTTCCCTGGTGGTCCAGTGATTAAGAATCCACCCACCAATACAGGAGACATGGTTGGATCCCTGGTCTGGGAAGATTCCACATGTCACGGAGCGACTAAGCCCATGCACCGAAATTACTGAAGCCCAAGTACCCTGGAGCCCATGCTCCAGAGAAGCATATACTAGTGAGAAGCCTGCACATCTCAGCCAGAGAGTAGGCACCGCTCATTTCAGCTAGAGAAAACCTGTGCATAGCAATGAAGACCCAGTACTGCCAAAAATAAATAAATAGAAATTAAAAAAAATTAGAAATGAGAAAATGGACTAATTTGATACCATTTTTTCCCCTGCATATTAAAATATCAATCTAATGATAGCTTTTCAGGGAGAGAAAAGACACCATTTCTACTGTACATTTATACAGTATACAGTAGTGGTTATAACTGCATTTCCGTTTTAGAAGCATTAATATTTAAGAGTATAATCAAGGAAATGGAGTTTTTATGTAATTCAGTAAGTGTTCTCTAAGTTAGTGTTACAGATGTTAAAGTTAAAAGTTTATAATTTGAAAATATAATTTGTAATTCTTTTATTTACAGATATTTATTGATAGAGATCCAGCAGCATTTGCACCCATTTTAAATTTTCTTCGGACAAAAGAACTAGACTTAAGGTAAGAAATGTATCTTTTTTTTTTTAAGCTTTTATTTCTTTACATATGTACTTTTGGCGGTGCCTCACAGCTTGCAGGATCTTAGTTCCCCTACCAGGGATTGATGGAGAAGGCAATGGCACCCCATTCCAGTACTCTTGCCTGGAAAATACCATGGACGGAGGAGCCTGGAAGGCTGCAGTCCATGGGGTCGCTGAGGGTCGGACACAACTGAGCGACTTCGCTTTCACTTTTCACTTTCATGCATTGGAGAAGGAAATGGCAACCCACTCCAGTGTTCTTGCCTGGAGAATCCCAGGGACGGGGGAGCCTGGTGGGCTGCCGTCTATGGGGTCGCACAGAGTCGGACACGACTGAAGTGACTTAGCAGCAGGGATTGAACCCTGGCTCCCTGCACTGGAAGTGGGGAGTCTGTTCACTGGACCACCAGGCAAGTCCCAAAAAATGTATCTTTTTAAAGTAAATTTTTGTTGGTAGGCATGGTTTTGGTCTTAGTTTATGAAGGAAAGTTTTTTTCCCTGCCTCAAGATTATTTTTGCTTAAAGTTCCCTCAGAATTTCTCTCATAGGTACAGGCCACAATCATCTCTTAATGGATTACTCTCAAAGCTTCCTAGCCAGTTTCCCTGCCTTCAGTCTTATCCCTTCAATTCATTTTTCACACTGTAGCCAAAATTATATCCTGAAAATATAAATCTAATCTAGTTATTCAGTCAGTTCAGTCGCTCAGTCATGTTCAACTCTTTGCAACCCCATGAACTGCAACATGCCAGGCTTTCCTGTTCATCCACCAACACCCAGAGCTTGCTCAAACTCATGTCCATCGAGTCAGTGATGCCATCCAGCCGTCTCATCCTCTGTCACTCCCTTCTCTACTTGCCTTCAATTTTTCCCAGCATCAGGGTCTTTTCTAATGAGTCAGTTCTTTTTCGCATCAGGTGGGCAAAGTATTGGAGCTTCAGCATCAGTCCTTCCAATGAATATTCAGGACTGATTTCCTTTATGATTCACTGGTTCAATCTCCTTGCAGTCCAAAGGACTCTCAAGAGGCTTCTCCAACACCACAGTTCAAAATCTAGTTAGTTATTACTTTGCTTAAAACTCTTATTTAATCAGCTGCTGGATTAATTGTGAAGGATTTTGAACTCCTGTTCATCTAGCCCCTGCTTAGTTTCTCTTGATTGAACATTTTCAACCCTTTCTGCTCTTGGCTTGATCTTGATCTTGCTGATGATTCTGCTGTGTCACCTGATACAGACAGGTGTTCAGAGCTTCCTGTACTGCCGAAACTCCAGTAGTCTTTCTTACATGAGATTCTAAAAGGGCTTGCGTTGTTTCCTGTATACCTGCAGGATCAAGTACTATGCTTGATATATAGCCATACATTATTTTGTATGATACATAACCATACAGTTTTACTTGACACAAGTAAATAACAATTTAAACTATTTCTGAACTTTGCCATAGTCTGGATTCCTAGTAGGAAGCTACAATCTAATTTGTATTTTATTGTTGTTTTATTTTATATATGCCTAATGAACTTTTACTAGGACCTATTAATACTTTTTTAGATACAGGTTTTAGAATTCTAAATATTTGTTTAAGCCACTTCTGTATAATATTACATAATTTTTGACATATTCACTAGAATATGAGCTTCTTGAAAGCAAAGATTTTTTTTGTTTGGTTTGTTCCTTGTTGTGTTCAGAGTATTGTTAAAAAAAAAAAAGGAAAAATTATGTATAGTAAACTGCTTAATGAATATTTATTAAATGAAAAAAAGAGTTTGGTAGGGCTTTTTGTTTATCTATTTTTTGGCCTGGGGTGGTAGGTGGGAAGTTTATTATTAACTGTTTACTTCTGGGGTAAAATTATTTTTAGCATTTGATGAAAATCTAAGTTTACTTCTTAGTCAGTGTCCTTGTGACTCATTTACAACTAAATTACCCATAAAAGACAGCAGTAGTTTAAATATCTGTATTCATTGCTTTTCTTACCACTCGCTTCTTTATGTCAGTTAATGGAAATCTAGCAAACTTAAATTCTATGAGTAGTATCTTCTAAAAGAAGGTGGGAAGGAATTGATAAAAGAACACTATATTCTACTTCCATTTTTTATATAAAATTCTTCCATTGCCTTTATCACTCTGTATTATTATCCTATTTATTTGTCCTCTCCAAAACTGTTATTTGTGTCCTGAGCTCTTGTACTGTAAACGGAGGTAGTTTTGAAATAGAATAAGAAAGTTTTAACTTTTCTTATGTTAAACTAGTAATAACCACTTTCTCAAAAACAATTTAATATTTCCATCACATGTGTCTATTAGGCCTATCAAATTTTTTTTTTAAGAGCAGTTTTATGTTTACAGCAAAATTGAGAGGAAGGTACAGAGGTTTCCCATGTGCCCCCTGTTATCCTGCATTGACGTCATAAGCACCCAAAGTTCGTAGTTTATCTTCAGTTCACTCTTGGTGTTGTACATTTTAGGAGTTAGCACAAACATATAATGACATGTGGAACTCTTGATAATACCATACACAGTACTTACACTGCCCTAAAAATTTTTCTTCTCTGCCTGTTGCTGTCTCCTCAAGCCACTGATCTTTCAAAAATGTGCATAATTTGACTTTTTCCTAAATGTCATAGTTGGATTCACATAATATGGAGCCTTTTCTGATTGGCTTCATTCACTTAGTAATATGCAATTAAATGTCTTTCATGTTACTTCTTTTTAGTGCTGATAATATTTCATTACCTGGATGCCGATTTGTTTTTCCATTCACTTACTGAAGAGAACATTTTAGTTGCTTCCAAGTCTTAGCTGTTATGAATAAAGCCTCTATAAATATCCATGTGGAGGTTTTTGCATGGACATTAAGTTTTCAGCTCCTTGGGGTAAATGTCAAGGAGTACAGTTGCTGGATCATATGGTAAGTTTTATAAGAAACCTGCAGACTGTTTTTGACAGTGACTGTCATTTTCCTTTTCCACCGGCAGTGAATTAGGGTTGCTATTGCTTCACATCCTTGACAGCATTTTGGGTTTTCGCCATAGTAATTGATGTGTGGTAGTGACTTGTCTTAATTAACATTTGCTTAATGACATATGATGTGGAGCATCTTATTTCATATGTTTGCTGCCTGTATGGCTTTGGTTGAGGTCTTTGGCCCATGTTTTGATTGGATTAGTTTCTTTATTGTTGAATTTTAAGAGTTCTCTGTATACTTGGGACGACACTCCCTCATCCAATCTGTCATTTGCAAATATTTTGTCTCATTTGGTGCCTTTTCATTTTCTTGACATTGTCTTCTGTAGAGCAGAATGTTTTAATTTTAATGAAATCTAGCTTATTCTTATTCCTCTCATGGATTGTGTCTTTGGGTTGTATCTAAACAAGTATGACCATACCCAGTGTCATTTAGGTTTTCTCCTAAATGTTATCTTTTTTTTTTGGCATGCTGATGTCTAGTTGTTTCAGCACTATTTGCTTCTTTGTTATAGATCGGTTGACTGTATGTATGGGATTTATTTCTGGGCTTTCTGTTCTACTCCATGATTTGTTTGTTTCTTACCAGTACCACACTATCTTGTTTTTTCTAGGTTTACAATTTTGGTGTTGGGAAATGGCAGTGCTCCAACTTTGTTCTTCAGTATTATATTGGCTGTTTTGGCTCTTGGGCTTTTTCATGTAAACTTTAGAATCAACTTGTTGATATTGATAAAATAACTTGCTACATTTTGATTGGAATTCATTGAATCAAATCAAGTAGGGAAGAACTGATGTCTTAACAGTACTGCATCTTCCTGTCCATGAACTAGAAATATCTCTCCATTTTTCTCATTCTTTGATTTTCAGCCATCAGCATTTTGTAGTTTTCTTTCTTGTATTTTTTGTATATATAGATTGTGTGTCTGTGTGTGTAGTTAGATTTATACTTGACTACTTTTTAGGGGAGTATTAGTGTAAATAGTGTTGTTTCTAACTTCAAGTTTCTCTTGTTCACTGTTGGTATATTGAAAAGCAATAGACTTTGGTACATTAACATTATATGGTACAACCTTGATTTACTTGCTTATTAACTCCAAAAGTTTTGGGTTTATTCCTTTGGATTTTCTATTTTGACAGTCATATCATCTGTGATCATCAGTTTTATATCTTTCTTCCCAATCTGTATGCCTTTTCTTTACTTGTTTTATTGTGTTAATGAGGATTTCAGTATGAAGTTGAAAAGAGTGGTGACGGAATCTTTTTCTTGTAACCAGATGTTCAAGTTCTCACATTAAGTATGATGCTTGATATAGGATATTTTTTTAAAGTCTTATCAAGTTGAAAAAATTCCCCTCAGTTCTTGGTTTACTGAGAGTTTTTATTATGAATAGATGTTGGATTTTGTCAGATGCTTTCTTTGCACCTGTTGATGTGGTCATGTGAGTCTGTTGATGTGAAAGATTGCATTAATTGACTTCAGAATATTGAACCAGCTTTCTTACCTGAGATAAATCCTGCTTGGTTGTGGTATATATTTCTTTTTAGACATTGTTGGATTTGGTTTGCTGATATTTTGTTGAGAATTACTGTGTCTATGTTCATGAGCGATATTGGTCTATAATTTTCTTGTAATGCATTTTTCTGGTTTTGGTGTTAAAGTAATGTGTGCCTTGCCCTATAAAATAAATTAGGTTTCTCTCTGCTTCTTTCTCTGAGATTGTGGATAATTGGTGTAATTTCTTCCTTAAGTATTTGGTAGCATTCACCAGTGAATCCTGGGCCTAGTGTTTTCTGTTTTGGAGGTTATTATTGATCTGTTTGTTTTTTTTTTAATACATATAGACTGAGGTAGTTTCTTTTTGGTGTGAGTTTTAGTAGATCATGTATTTCAAGGAATTGTCCATTTCATTTGGGTTCTCAAATTTGCAGGCACAGAGTTGTTCACAGTATTCCTTTATTATCATTTTAATTTTCACGGAATCCTTAGTGATGCCCCCTCTCCTTTCTGCCCAGGCAGTGTTTTTAAAATACAGACAATTATAACCGAAACCTAAAATGAATGCTTTTAAACTCTTTAAGTTTCCTTTTTTTTTTACTTCTTATTTTCTTATTACTTTATTGTAACATCTCTATCTGGATAACATAGCCCTTCTTAAGGCTGATCTTTTTTTCCCCCTACCTTCTGTTTTGCTTTAATTTTTGGTTTTTGATGAGAGGAGTCATGCCGATTGTTACATACAAGCACTGTGGTAGGCACTGCGTGACGTTTACAGACATGGATCAGAGCTGGATCATGCTTGCAGGGGGCTTGTAGATTAATTGGGGAGGTTAGAATATGTATAGAAATCACAGTCAGAAGCAATTAATACCATATAAATGATTTCTGCTCTTGTTTGCCTCTTAGATACTTACTGATATTACTTGTATTAACCCTCTAAAGCCCTCATCTCTAATTTAGTCATCCAGTTCATCTATATATGAGTGGTTTTTTCATAAGAAAAAGTTCATGGTTGTGTGCAGTTTTATTGTTTATACTTCTTCAAATGATTGAGGATCTTAGGGAAGAAGTAAGTTTTAAAAGCCATGATTTTGTTCATGTTTAAGAGCCTAGTACTTTTCCTGCTTCAGATGGTCATCCAGGCTGCCAGTGTTAGAAGATTTACATCACTAATTTGTTTCTTTGTAGGGGAGTGAGTATTAATGTTCTCCGACATGAAGCTGAATTTTATGGAATCACTCCACTAGGTATGTATCTTTACTATTTTTTATTTATGATTCGACCCTTTGAGCACTCAACTGGCCCAAATGAAGTGTGTTTTATATCAGGCCCTAATTTTTGATGGACTAGTCAGTGCTTGCTTTTTGTGGATTTTCATAGAAAAAAGATATTGTCAGCTGATTTAACTTAAACATTTTCCCTTTTCTTTCCTTATCCTCTTTAACTAGAGAAAATAAATGGAGTACTATTTTTCTGTTTGCATGTACTCTTGACAAGTTTGCTTTGAAATGTTTTTAGTAAGAAGGCTTCTCTTATGTGAAGAGCTGGAGCGTTCATCTTGCGGCAGTGTCCTTTTCCATGGTTACTTGCCTCCACCAGGTACTTCTGCTTTTTCATTGAGTTGTTCAAGTTTTTTTATCATTACGTTAAGTACAAATGTGTGAACAGGAAAATCTGTTTCTTGATTATCTCATTTGTAAATCTACTAGAAAAGATGAGAACTTTAATTTAACAGAAGTTAAGTCAGACTATAAGGTAGGGTAGGAGTTTGCCAAACTTTTTCTGTAGAGGGCCAGTTAGGCTTGTGCGCTAGAAGATCTCTGTGGCAGTTAACTGAACTCCACTGTAAACACTGCAGAATTGGGTGGGTGTGATGGCATCTAATACAACTTCACTTACATAAACAACCATCGGACCGGACTTGGCTTTGGTCAGATTGGCTGATTCCTGTGTTTGAGAACTGGTTGTCCATCTCCCTTGTGGAACCCTAGGAGCTTTGCAGAGATTTGTCAGTGTATAGGGGAGAGGAGGGTGAGGTGCATGCCATTTCTGCCCCTCTTCAGTTAGTACAGTTAGATCTGTGCCTGTGTTGTAGCAGGGTTTTAAACAAGAGTTCATTTCAAAATGATTTCAAAAAGGCTCCTCTGCCAAATAAGGGATGCTTAGAAGTATAGGGCAATTCAGCTCTAAAGCTGAATAAAATTTAAATTAGTAAATAAAGTTTAAAAATTTAAACTTAATAAAGTTTAAAGTTAAAATGTAAACTTAATAGAATAGTACCTATCTCATAGTAACTGTTCCGTAAATGGTAAAGAGTTGGTGACAGAATGAATGAATTAGTGGTGATTGATTCGGTATTATACATATGATAAATCTTAGTCTTACTTATTAAATATATAACATGGAAAATATCAGAAATCTTTTTTAAAAATTTCATCTTATTTGTTATGGTACTTATTTGCGGTAAATCACTATAAGATAAATTTCAGCTATAATGTTTAGTTTTTTTGTTTTTTAGGCATAAGAACATATGAAATTTTCAAATTTTTGTAGGTGAACTTAAAACAATTTATATTCTTTGCTTTCATAGGTATTCCTAGTCGTAAAATAAACAACACTACTAGATCCTCAGCTGACTCTAGAAATGGACTAAATTTTACAGAAGGTGAAGCTCGAGGAAATGGTACTCAGCCTGTTCTTTCTGGAACTGGAGAAGAAACTGTTAGGCTAGGTAAGCATAGCTTACATAAATAAAAAAAGCAAAGTATGTACATTTTTAGCTCTAGATATTGACTAATTATTTTTAAAGTTGTAGCTTTTGCTGTATCTCTTTTTAATCTAGGTCTCCCATTTATATCTTGAAAAGTCTCACCTAATATTTTTATTTAAAAAGCTTGTGATTTTCTGTGTGCTGTAAACCTTTAGAATAGAGGTTGACAAACTTTTTCTGGGCCAGATGGTGGACATAGTGGGTTTCATGAGCCTGAAGGTCTCCGTTGGAACTGCTCCTTTCTCTTTGTAGCGCACAAGCAGCTTTGATGTGTGGACAGATGTGCTTGGCTGTGTTCCAACAAAGCTTTCTTTCTCACAACAGGCAGAGGACTGGAATTGGCCTCTTGGCCATAGTTTGCAAACCCCTTTTTTAGAACACAAAAAACATTTCTTTTTCTAATGTCAACAGGGTTTCCTGTGGATCCACGAAAGGTGCTAATAGTAGCTGGCCATCATAACTGGATCGTAGCTGCGTATGCCCATTTTGCTGTGTGTTACAGGTATTATATAATTAGTAATGGTTTGCTTTTTACTTTGGGGGGTATTTTTTAATAGCTGTGATTTTACACTTGTAGATTTAAGAGCTATTTAATTTTAGTCATCAGATTTTTTTTCCTTTTGATTTTGCCTCCTGATTAAATTCAGTTTACTTTTATTTTTACAACTAATTTCATAAATACTGATAGCCTCAGTGTATTTAAATATTGCCCATACAGTATAAACTGTGAAATAAGTGAGATATCTTGAAGTTACACCTTCTTGCTTAGTGTGTCCAGCTTCCAAGTCGTTTAACTGTTGTGTTAAATGAGGCAGGCTTGTTAATGTGACCCCTGTGTTTTTTTGTCTGTAATGATTAAATATTGTACTTTTAGAGGAGAATAAGACTCTACATTGGTCATGAGTACTGTACACTTGGGAGTGAGGTAGTTAAGCAGGACCATTGTGGACAGAAGTGATGTAGTTTAGTATCTAATGTGCAAGGTAGTTTTGTTTTATCTAATTCTTGCATTCTCAGAAACCAGCAGGAACAAGGAAGAGTATATACTAGGGATTTCTCTTTTTATTTGGCTGAGAGGTAGGATTCTTAGTTCGGAATTACTGTATGAAGTGAGAAATGTTGATGACGGGAGAACAGTGGTGGTGTTCAGTCACTAAGCCATGTACTACTCTTTGCAACCCCATGGACTGCAACATGCCAGGCTTCCCTGTCCATCGCCAGCTCCCAGAGCTTGCTCAAACTCATGAGTTGGTGATACCATCCAACCATCTCATATTCTGTCATCCCCTTCTCCTTCCTTCAGTCTTTCCCAGCATCAGGGTCTTTTCCAAAGAGTCAGTTCTTCACATCAGGTGACCAAAGTATTGGAGCTTTAGCATCAGTCCTTCCAATGAATATTTAGGACTGATTTCCTTTAGGATTGCCTGGTTTGATCTCCTTATAATCCAAGGGACTCTAAATAGTCTTCTCCAACACCACAGTTCAAAAGCATCAATTCTTTGGTGCTCAGCTTTCTTTACAGTCCAACTCTCACATCTGAACATGACTACTGCAAAAACCATACCTTGGATTAAATGGACCTTTGTCGGCAGAGTGATGTCTCTGCTTTTTAATATGCTGTCTAGGTTTGTCATCGCTTTCCTTCCAAGGAGCAAACATCTTTTAATTTCATGGTTGCAGTCACAGTTCTCAGTCATTTCGGAACCCGGAAGAAGAGAATCTGCCCATATTTTCACTTTTCCCCCTTCTATTTGACATGAAGTGATGGGACCAGATGCCATGATGTTAGTTTTTTGAATGTTGAGTTTTAAGCTTTTTCACTGTCCTCTTTCACCTTCATCAAGATGCTCTTTAGTTACTCTTCACTTTCTGCCACTGAAGTGGGATCATCTGCATATCTGCAGAGGTTGTTGGTATTTCTCCTGGCAATCTTGATTCCAGTCTGGTATTTCACACGATGTGCTCTGCATAGAAGTTAAATACACAGTATGACATTATATGGCCTTGATGCACTCCTTTCCCAGTTTGGAACCAGTCCGTTGTTCCATGTCCAGTTCTAACTGTTGCTTCTTGACCCATACACAGGTTTCTCAGGGGAAAGGTAAGGTTGTCTAATATTCCCAACTCTTTAAGAATTTTCCGGTTTTTTGTGATCCACACAGTCAGAGGCTTCCAAGTAGTCAGTGAAGCAGTAGGTATTTTTCTGGAGTTTGCTAGTTTTCTCTCTGATCCAACAAATATTGGCAATTTGATTTCTGGTTCCTCTGCCTTCTCTAAATCCAGCTTGTACATCTGAAATTTCTGAATTCTTGTACTGCTGCAGACTAGCTTGAAGGATTTTGAGCATAATGAGCTCAAAATGCTAGCATATGGAGTGAGTGCAATTGTATGGTAGTTTTCAACATTATTTGACATTTCCCTTCTATGGGACTGGAATGAAAACTGACCTTTGCTAGTCCTGTGCTTATGCAGAGTTTTCCAAATACACTGACATTAAGTGCAGCACTTTAACAGCATCATCTCTTAGGCTTTTAAATAGCTGAGCTGGAATTCTGTCGCCTGCACTTGGTGCTTTGTGGTAATTCTTCCTAAGAGCCACTTGACTTCATGTTCCAGGATGTCTGCTGCTGGGTGAGTTACCACACCATCGTGATTGTCCAAGTCATTAAGACTGTTTTGTGTAGTTCTATGTATTGCCACCTCTTCTTAATTTCTTCTGCTTCTCTTAGGTCCTTACTGTTTCTGTCCTTTATCACGCCCATCCTTGTATGAAATGTTCTCTGGATACCTCCAGTTTTCTTGAAGAGATCTCTAGTCTTTCCCCTTCTATTGTTTCCCTCTATTTCTTTTCATTGCTCAGTCAAGAAGGCCTTCTCTCTTCTCGCTATTGTCTGTAACTCTGCATTCAGTTGGGTATATCTTTATGTTTCTCCCTTGCCTTTCCCTTCTTTTCTTTCCTTAGTATTTGTAAGCCTCCTCAGACAACCGCTTTGCCTTCTTGCTTTTCTTTCTCTTTGGGATGGCTTTGGTCCTTGCCTCCTATACAGCATTACAAACCTCTGTCCATAGTTCTTTGGGCATTTTGTCTGCATTGTCATGCTTCACTTTTATATTTTTTTTCTTGCTCAGTTTACCACGTTACTTGAATTATTGAAAGAGTATTTGTAGATTATTACCCTTTTGGAATTTATATTCTTCTTTAGATTTTTAAAAATATAATTGTATTTGTTTATTTATCTGGGCTGTGCTGGGTCTTCATTCCTGTCCTTGCTTTTCTCTAACTGTGGTGAGTGCAGGCTGCTCCCTGATTGTGGCACACTGACTTCTCTGTGCCAGTGGCGTCTCTTGTTTCAGAACCCAGGCTCTAGGGTGAGCAAGCTTCAGTGGTTGCAGCCCATGGGCTTACTAGTTGTGGCACAGGGGCTTAATTGCTCCATAGTATGTGAGATCTTCCCAAATCAGGGATCAAATCTATTTCTCCTGCTTTGGCCAGGGGTTCTTTACCACGAAGCCACCAGGGAAGCCCTCCACTTTAGATTTTAATGCATGTAAAATTTACTTTTTGTATAAGAGATTAGATTTAGGAATCTGTTTTCTTCCACATGAGTGGCTAATTATGTTCTGCTTATTACATAAACCATCCTTTCTCATTGAATTTGAAAACCTTCATCTTGCTTTATTTTTATTTTTGTATCAGTTCAGTTCAGTCACTCAGTCGTGTCCAACTCTTTGCGACCCCATGAATCGCAGCATGCCAGGCCTCCCTGTCCATCACCAACTCCCAGAGTTCACTCAAACTCACGTCCATCAAGTTGGTGATGCTATCCAGCCGTCTCATCCTCTGTCGTCCCCTTCTCCTCCTGCCCCCAATCCCTCCCAGCATCAGAGTCTTTTCCAATGAGTCGACTCTTCGCATGAGGTGGCAAAGTACTGGAGTTTCAGCTTCAGCATCATTCTCTCCAAAGAAATCCCAGGGCTGATCTCCTTTAGAATGGACTGGTTGGATCTCCTTGCAGTCCAAGGGACTCTCAAGGGTCTTCTCCAACACCACAGTTCAAAAGCATCAATTCTTTGGTGCTCAGCTTTCTTCATAGTCCAACTCTCACATCCATACATGACCACTGGAAAAACCATAGCCTTGACTAGACGGACCTTTGTTGGCAAAGTAATGTCTCTGCTTTTCAATGTGCTATCTAGGTTGGTCATAACTTTTCTTCCAAGGAATAAGCATCTTTTAATTTCATGGCTGCAGTCACCATCTGCAGTGATTTTGGAGCCCCCCAAAATAAAGTCTGACACTGTTTCCACTGTTTCCCCATGTATTTCCCATGAAGTGATGGGACCAGATGCCATGATCTTAGTTTTCTGAATGTTGAGCTTTAAGCCAACTTTTTCACTCTCCTGAAAGAGGAGAGTGAAAGACTTTTATCCAGAGGCTTTTTAGTTCCTCTTCACTTTCTGCCATAAGGGTGTACTTGCATCTAATTTCAAACTTTTCCCCCCGCTATTGTTGAACACTTGGCTATTGATGCTGCTGTGAGCATGGGAGTGCAGAACGTTTCAGGCTAGTGTTTCTGTTTTCTTTGAATATATTCCCAGAATTGAAATTGCATTATCATAGGGTAGATTTGTACTTAATTTTTTTGAGCAAACACCATATTGTTTTCCATAGTGGCTATACCAATTTACAGTCCCTCTAACAGTGACAGTTTCCCTTTTCTCTACATCCACACCAGCATTTATTGTCGTTTTTTCAGAATTTTTATTTTGTTTTGAAATATAGCTAATTGACAATGTTGTGATAGTTTCACATGAACAGCAAAGAGATTCAGCCATACATACATGTATCCATCTCTTGTCTTTTCATGATGGCCATTGCAACAGGTATGAAGTGATACCTTACTGTGGTTTTAATTTGCATTTCCCTATTGACAGTTGATGCAGAGGATCTTTTCTTGTACATTGGCTGTTTGTATATCTTCTTTGGGAAAATGTCTGTTCAAGTCTTTGGCCCATTTTTTAGTTGGATTATTTGGTTTTTTGCTGTTGAGTTGTTTGAGTTCTTTATGTATTTGCATATTGACACCTTATCAGATATATGGTTTGCAAATATTTTTTCCTGTTCCATTGGTTGCTTTTTTCACTTTGATAGTTTTCTTTTTCTGTGCAGTTGCTTTTTAGTGCGATGTGGTCCCATTTGTTTATTTCTGATTTTATGTGCTTTATGTGTGATTTTGAAAACAATCATTACCACGACTCATGTCAAGGAGCTTTTTCCCTATGTTTTCTTCTAGGAGCCTCATGGTTTTAGGTCTTCAATCAATTTTGAGTTTATTTTTATGAGTAGTATAAAGTGAAAGTGAAAGTGTTAGTCACTTAGTTGTGTCCGACTTGTTGCGACCCCATGAACTGTAGCCTGCCAGGCTTCTCTGTCCATGGGATTTCCTAGGCAAGAATACTGGAGTGGTTTACCATTCCCTTCTCCAGGGGAACTTCCTGACCTGTGGATTGAACCTGCATCACTTACATTGCAGATTCTATACTATCTGAGCCACTAGGGAAGCCAGTAAGGGTCAAATTTAATTCTTTTCTGTTTAAATATCCAATTTTCCAGGTACCATTTATTGAAGAAGCTCCCTTTTCTTTTTTTTTTCCCTTTTCTTCATTTAGTATTCTTGGCTACCTTATCAAACATTAGTTGACTATATATGCTTGGACTTATTTCTGGGCTCTTAAACCTGTTCCATAGGCCTATTTGTGTGTGGATCTTCTTAATCATTCCTTTCAGTAGCTGGTGAGAATTTGAAATAGGAGATTGGAGGATTTTTGTGTGTTGTGTTAGATGGAAGAGAAATAAGATGAAATATTCTTATGTGTTAAAGAGAAAAACTTGCGTATGTGTTTGGCTTCATAATTTAACCTTTGAGAGGTAGAATCAGCTTCCTTTCTAATTAGCCTGGTAGTGAGGTGTTGGAAAGAAAACAGTGAAAGTTATATTGAGAAAAGTCCAGTAGAAAACAAGCAATGAGGGATTTTGTGCTGATACATAGTGTTAAAAAAAAAAAAAAGAACTTAGGCAACACATGTTGCCTAACACATGTAGCTCCTCCACCTGGACCTTTAGGAAAGAATCATTGTGTGCTTGTATTTCTGCCTTCCTGTGGTACCCTCCCCAAACCACATTTATGTTTTTAATTGCAGAGTCTCCTTACCAACCTCTAGAATCCTTTTTCTGTCTGGAGTCCATCTCTTGAAGAAAAATAGGCAAAGGGAAATCTGACTGAGTCTGGTTTGGCAAAACATTTCAGCACTGAGCAGAAATTATGTATTTGGGAGTTGGAAAAGGAATGGGGAGATGTGGGAAGAAGGGAGAGCTCTTCAAAATAAGATGACTCAACTCTAGAGGCTCCTGATTAGAAAATATTGGGAAAACATCCAGTTCCATAAAAATAGCTTCTGAATATTGAGAAATGAATTGGACTTTCCAGTTAGGAACTTATTCAGCTGTTATTTTATGCCAGGCATATAACCCTGAAGTCTCTTGTATACATGTTCTCATTTAATTATCACAACAACCCGTGGCATGAATCTCATCATCCCTATTTTACTAATGAAGAAACCAAGTTGGAGAAATTCCCTAGGTCATCCTGGGGAAAGAAATGACAGAATTCTCAACTCTCTCCATCCCAGTGCTTCTCATGTCCTGGGCACATAGTAGATTCCTGAGAATGCATCAGAATAAACACCATGTTCCTGGTCTCTGGTATAAGTGAGTAGTGTTAGTTTTGACAACATTAGTAATTCTTTGATTCAGTGGGACAGGCAGTGGGCTGGGCTCAGTCTGAGAGCTACCCCTCCTCACTTTGTGGTTTCTCCTCCTAAGGGAGTTGAGTGCTGTGGAAGCAACTAGCAAATTAACTGAACAACGAAGTTTTGGCTCAGGAGAAGTATAAAATGAAAATAATGTAGGTGCCTTGGTGTATTAGTTTCTTCCTGCTGCTATAACAAATTACCATACATTTAGTATGAAAAAACAATACAGTTTTTCATCACTCGGTTCTGGAGTTCAGAAAACTCCAAATTGGATCTTGCTGAGCTAAAGTCAAGATATTGGCAGGTCTGTGTTCCTTCTGGAGGCTCCAGCAAGTTTCTTTGTCCTTCCCAACTTCTAAAGGCCATCTGAGGCCTTTAATCGCGTTTCCTTTTTTACATTTCAAAACCAGCAGCGCAGCATCTTCAGATCTCTTCCTTGTCCCCCACTCGTCTACCTCTGCTTATGAGGACCTTGGTATTACATTCTAGGCACCTGGGTAGTCCGTCCATCTCTTTAACTTAATCACATCTGCAAAGCCCCTTTGCCATGTAAGATAACACTTTTACCGTTTTCAGGAATTTCGACGAGGACGTGTTTGGGGAGCCATTATTCTGCCTACCACACTTGGTGAGGAGTTTCATAGTTCAGATAGAAAGGACAGACGTCAACTTGGAGGCAAATATTACTCTTCCAGTGTGGATTTTAGTTGCTATAAGGCTCCTATCGAGATAGGAAAGAAAGTGAAAGTGAAGTCGCTCAGTCGTGTCCAACTGTTTGCGACCCCATGGACTGTAGCCTAATGGACTCCTCAGTCCATGGAATTTTCCAGGCAAGAATCCTGGAGTGGGTAGCCATTCCCTTCTCCAAGGGATCTTCCCATCCCAGGGATCACCGAGGTCTCCCACGTTGCAGGCAGACACGTTACCATCTGAGCCACCTGGGAAGCCATCGAGGCAGGACTTTTATAAGTTTTAAACTGGAGTATACAGTTGATTTACAATGTTGTGTTAGATTTAGGTGTATAGCAAAGTGATTCAATCATAAATATACATATATCCGTTCTTTTTTAGATTCTTTTCACATGTAGGTCTTTGCAGAATATTGAGTAGATTTCCCTGTGCTTTACAGTAGATCCTTGTTAATTATCTATTTTATATGTAGCAGTGTGTATATGTTAAACTCCTAATTTATCTCTGCACCCTGCATTTCCCCTTTGGTAACCATGAGTTTGTTTTCAAAGTCTGTGAGTCTGTTTCTGTTTTGTAATGAGTTTGTATCTTTTTTTAAAAATTATATATATGTGATATATGATATTTGTCTTTGTTTTACTTCAGTTAGTATGATTATCTCTAGGTACGTCTGTGTTGCTGCTACTGGCCTTATTTCATTTTTTTTTTAAATGCCCGAGTAATACTCCATTCTATATATGTACCACATCTGCTGCAAATGAACACTGAAGTGCATACATGTTTTCAAAGTATGGTTTTCTTCAGATACATGCCCAGACATGGAATTCCTGAATGCTATGGTAGTACTGCATTTAGCTTTTCAAGGAATCTTCATACTGTTCTCTGTATGATATACCAATTTATATTCCCACCAACAAATGTAGGAGAGTTCCCTTTTTTCCACATCTTCTCCAGCATTTATTGTTTGTAGATTTTTTGCTGATGGCTATTCTGACTAGTGTGAGGTGATAACTCATTGTAGTTTTTGCATTTTTCTAGTAATTAATGATGTTGAGCCTCTTTTCACGGGTCTCTTGGTCATCTGTGTGTCTCTTTGGAGAAATGTTTGTTTAGACCACCCACCCATTTTTTGATTGCCTTTTTTTTTTTTAATATTGAGCTACATGAGTTGTTTGTATATTTGGAGATTAATCCCTTATCAATGTCTTTGTTTGCATATAGTCTCCCATTCTGTGGGGTTTTTTGTTTTGTGGATGGTTTCCATTGCTGTGCAAAAGCTTTTAAGTTTAATTTGGCTTCCCTGTGGCTCAGATGGTGTAAAATCTGCCTGAAATGCTGCAAACTCTGGTTCTATACCTGGGTCGGGAAGATCTGCTGGAGAAGGAAATGTCAAACCATCCCAGTATTCTTTCCTAGAGAATTCCATGGATAGAGAAGCCTGGCAGGCTGCAGTCCTTGGGGTCCCAAAGAGTAGGACATGACTGAGCAACTAACACACACAGACAGGTCCCATGTATTGCTTTTTAATTGCTGTAGGAGGTGATTCAAAAAAGATCTTGCTGCAATGCATATCACAGTATACTGCCTATGTTTTCATCTAAGACTTTCATAGGATCTGGTCTTACATTTAGGTTTTTAATCCATTTTGAGTTTATTTTTTATAATTTTATGTATTTATTTCTGACCGTGATGGGTCTTCGTTGCTGCACAGACTTTTCTCTAGTTGCTGCAAGTGGGGTCTGCTCTCTAGCTTCAGTGCACAGGCTTCTCACTGTGGTGGCATCTCTTTGTTGCAGAGTATAGTCTACAGGGCATGTGGGCTTCAGTAGTTGTAGCATATGGACTCAGTAGTAGTTGTAGCTCCCGGGCTCTAGAGCACAGGCTCAACAGTTGGGACACATAGACTAAGTTGTTCTGCGCCATGTGGGATCTTCCCAGATCAAGGATCAATCTGTGTCTCCTGCATTGGCAGGCAGATTCTTTACCAGTAAGCCACCAAGGAAGCCCGATCCATTTTGAGTTTGTGTGTGATATTAGAAAATGTTCTAATTTCATTCTATTGTAGGTAACTGTCTAGTTTTCCCAGCACCATTTATTAAAGAGACTGTCTTTTCTCCCTGACCGTCACCAACTCCTGGAGCTTGTTCAAACTCACATCCATCTAGTCGGTGATGCCATCCAACCATCTCATCCTCTGTCGTCCCCTTCTCCTCTCGCCTTCAATCTTTCCCAGCATCAGGGTCTTTTCCAAGGAGTCAGTTCTTCATATCAGGTGGCCAAAGTATTGGAGTTTCAGCTTCAACATCAGTCCTTCCAATGAATATTCAGGACTGATTTCTTTTAGGATTGCCTGGTTTGATCTCCTTGCAGTCCAAGGGACTCTCAAGAGTCTTCTTCAACACCACAGTTCAAAAGCATCAATTCTTTGGTGCTCAGCTTTCTTTATACTCCAACTCTCACATCCATACATGACTACTGGAAAAACCATAGCTTTGACCAGACGGATCTTTGTTGGCAAAGTGATATCTCTGCTTTTTAATATGCTGTCTAGGTTGGTCATAACTTTTCTTCCAAGGAGCAAGTGTCTTTTGATTTCATGGCTGCAGTCATCATCTGCAGTGATTCTGGAACCCCCCAAAATAAAGTCTGTCACTATTTCCATTGTTTCCCCATTTATTTGCCATGAAGTGATGGGACTGGATGACATGATCTTAGTTTTTTCAATGTTGAGTTTTAAGCGAACTTTTTCACTCTCCTCTTTCACTTTCATCAAGGAGCTCTTTAGTTCTTCACTTTCTACCATAAGGGTGGTATCATCTGTGTATCTGACATATTATTATTTCCCCTGGCAATCTTGATTCCAGCTTGTGCTTCATCCAGCCCTGCGTTTCTCTTGATGTACTCTGCATATAAGTTAAATAAGCAGGGTGACAATATACAGCCTTGACATGCTCCTTTCCTAATTTGGAACCAGTCTCTTGTTTCATGTCTGGTTCTAATTGTTCCGTCTTGACTTGCATACAGATTTCTCAGCAGGCAGTTAAGGTGGTCTGGTATTCCTATCTCTCTAAGAATTTTCCACAATTTTTTGTGATCCACACAGTCAAAGGCTTTGGCATAGTCAATAAAGCAGAAGTAGGTGTTTTTCTGGAACTCTCTTGCATTTTTGATGATCCAGCAGATGTTGGCAATTTGATCTCTGGTTCCTCTGCCTTTTCTAAATCCAGCTAGAACATCTGGAAGTTCATGGTTCACGGACTGTTGAAGCCTGGCTTCATCATTCGTGATACTGCTTTGTAATTTTCTTTTTGTGTGTTACTTTTGTCTGGTTTTAGTATTAGGGTGATGGTGGCCCCATAGAATGTGTTTGTGAGTGCTCCTTTCTCTGCAGTTTGTGGGAATGATTTTAGACAGATTGGTAATAACGTAATAACTTTTCTGTAAATGTTTGATAGAATTTACCTGTGAAGACAGCTGGTCCTGGACTTTTATTTGTTGGAAGTTTTTAAATTTCAGTTTCAGTGTTTGTGATCAGTCTTTTCATACTTTTCACTTCTTTCTGGTTTAGCCTTGGAAGGTGGTGCCTTTCTAAGAACTTAACATTTCTTCTAGTTTTATGGGTATATAGTTGCTTCTAGTAGTCCATTATCCTTTGTAATTTCTGTGCTGTCCCTTGTAATATTTTCATTTCTCATTTTATCCATTTGAGTTCTCTTTTTTGCTTGAGGAGTCTGGCTAAAGGTTTATCAATTTTATCTTCTCAAAGATTCAGCTTTTAGTTTCATTGATCTTTTCTATTGTTTTGTCTCTGTTTCATTCATTTCTGCTGATATTTATGATTTCTTTTCTTCCAGTAAGTTTGGGTTTTGTTTTCTTCTTTCTTGAGTTGTTTAGGTGTAAGGTTATGGTGTGTATTTGAGATTTTTCTTGTTTTCTGAGGTAAGATTGTATTGCTGTAAGCTTCTCTCTCAAAAGTGCTTTTGTGTGTCCTGTAGGGTTCAGATTGTTGTGTTTTTGTTATCATTCGTTTCTAGGTACGTTTTGATTTCCTCTTTGATTTCTTCAGTGATCCATTTAGCCTCTCTTTTTTTTTTAACAGCTTTTTGTTTGTAATTAATTTCTAATCTCATAACATTGGTCAAAATGATGCTTGATAGGATTTAAATTTCCTTAAATTTACCAAAGCTTTCTTTATGGCCTGCTTGTGATCTGTCGTGGAGAATCTTCTATGTGCACTTGAGAAAAATGTATATTCTGCTGCTTTTGGATGGAATGCTCTATAAATATCTTTTAAAGAACATCTAGTCTGATATCTAATGTGTCATGTAAGACCTGTGTTTCCTTATTAATTTTCTGTCTGATGACCTGTCCATTGATACAGTTGGGGTGGTAAAGTTTTCTTATTACTGTGTTACTGTTAATTTCTCCTTTCCTGGCTGTTAACATTTGCTTTATTTATTGAGTTGCTCCTATGTTGGGTGCCTATATATTTACACTTGTATCTTCTTGGTTTGATCCTTTGTTCATTATGTAGTGTCCTTCTTTGTCTCTTGTAACAGTCTTTATTTTAGTCTGTTTTATCTGATATGAGGATTACTACTGCAGCTTTCTTTTGATTGCCATTTTCATTGAAAACCCTTTTCCATTTAACTTTCAATCTGTTTGTGTCCCTGGATACGAAATGGAACTCTTATAAACAGCACACATATATATAGGTCTTTTTTTTTTAATCCATTCTGGCAGTCTGTGCCATTTGTTTGAAGCATTTAGTCCATTTACATTTAAGGTAATTATCTGTACATATGTTTTTATTGGGCTTTCCTAGTGGCTCAGTGATAAAGAATCTGCCTGCCAGTGCAGGAGACATGGGTACAATCCCTGGATCAGGAAGATACCCTGGACGAGGAAATGGCAACTCACTCCAGAATTCCTGCCTGGGAAATCTAATGGACAGAGGAGCCTAGCAGGCTATAGGCCATATGGTCGCCAAACATTCGGACACGACTTAGTGTCTAATAACATGTTAGACAATAATAATATGCTCTTATTGTCATTTTAGACTCTTATGTTCTTTTGACATATTTATCAATTTTCATACAATATGGTTAAAGTATATTTACAGCAAGTTTCAAAAATTTGAGAGCATATAGCCTCCACTATATCTTTCATGATCTTAATTTGAAAGTTAACCATATTCTTGGCACAGCTGTCACGATTTCAGAGTGTTGTTTCATTATGCAGGAATAAAGAGGTGGGTTGTTGGAATATCAGAGCTTGTTCTGTGTTTCTACACATTTAAAATTGTATATTTACATGTATGGAAAAATGTAAAGCAAATATTGCTTATTCTTTGTAGTTAATTTTAACTTAAGCAGTAAATGCACATACCTCATTGAGTTAAATTATGTAATTGTTATAATCACTCTCAAATGTGCTGTCCTGATTCTTTTACTGTTGTCATCTTTTTGTTTTACAATACCCTAATTTCTCTAGAGAAAAATGACTTAGAAGTAGTTTTTGTAAAAGATTAGATCATATTTCGTTTTATTGTTTTATTAGTGGTCATGAGATTACACCATTCCCCTCATTAAATCAGTGCAGCCTCCCTTTTTTGAAGGTGAGCCTAGTGCCTAGTGTGCTGCATGCACATGTTGGCATATTGTCTTTATTCTTGAAGTGCTGGCAGTGCCTGCTTTGTGTCCAGTCTGCCAGTCCTTAAGAGCATCTAGGTTTAATTTCTCAGTGTTTTGTCAGTATTTAGGGCTTATTGGATAATTATTTTGAATTTTGTATTTTGACACATGAATCCCACCTAGTGGCTGAAGTGGGTAATTACAGACCATATATTGCCTAGGAAAACCATGTGAGATTTTTCTATATATTGCCTTTAAGTTTAAGGAAATCATTAATTCTTAGAATTAATAAGAAGGTTGAATTGCATATTTTTGTGGATTATAGCTGTATTTTGCATACGTTTTAAACAAAAATAAAGCTAAAGTGTTTTTATATAGGTTGTTGGTCATCATTTATGAATACTTGTTTGATTTTTGTGGTTTTATATCAGGTAGTAGTGTTTAAAGGAGCACATACTCACATTTATTGTCTTTGGGTAAGGCAAAGAGATTCTTTACAATTTTGTTTCTGTCACTTGTTTTGTGTAACTTTAAAAATAAATATTCCATCATTAAAGTTCAGGTCGTTTATTGTCATGATTGCTTAACTGTGTAGTTTTTAAATGTTTGAAGGCTTAAAGTGTAACCCTACAAAATAATGCATGTCTGAAAGACTTCAATTCATTTAGGACAGAAAAAGTTATTAAAAATTTACACATATGTTTATCAACAATTATATATTAAAGCATTTTTATTCAGTCAACTAAATCTAAATCATGATAAGACACCTTTACTTATGGATAAGGAGTAGGCTCATGAGATTTTTTTTCATTTTGTGTGAAACCTTTAAAATCCAGTCCTCAGTGAGTGGTTCCCAAAGGTCATATTTCATTCATTTGATTATGCCAAGCTATCACATACCAGATCACTCCTTTATCTTTGTTTGTCGTAATAAACTATCATCTGAAGTATCAAGAAATGATTCTCAGTTAATCATAATAACTTAATAACTGATTAGTAACTGATAGGGATATTAATTCTCCTGAAACTGATTTTTGTTGACTTTCTGTTTGCAAATAATGACAAAGTACCACTTTTTTGTGTAAAATGTAAAAAGATACTACTGGGTTTTTTTTTTTTTTTTTAAGTTTTTAAGTCTTTATAGTTTGGAGAACTTTGCTAAATTATTCTTTGGAGGAGTATAGACCTTTAGTCCCTTTTTAAAGAGTCTGGTTTATGTGTATTTTATTTTTTAGTAAATACATAGATAAATAGCTGTGATTAAATTTATTTTGGTACATTCATTCCTGTTCTCTTTGCTAAGTACTGCTGAGTCTTATTTATGTTGTCTGTTTATATTCAACAGAATCAAAGAATCATCAGGATGGCAACAAGTGTTTACAAGCCCATATTTGGATTGGACTATTGAACGAGTAGCTTTAAATGCAAAAGTGGTCGGGGGTCCACACGGAGACAAGGACAAAATGGTGGCTGTTGCCTCAGAGAGTAGCATCATCTTATGGAGTGTCCAAGATGGAGGAAGTGGAAGCGAAATCGGTAGGAAAAAGTTGTTCATGCTGTTGCATGTGATATTCTGAAGTTTAAGAGGGATTGCCCATAAATATCGAAATTAACTTGGACTAGTTATTAGTTAGCTAGAGCTAGTGCGTCTTCTGTTCGGTGTCCAGTAACAGTAAGACTGCTCAGTGTGAGAGGAATGGTCTGGTAAAGAGGCACAAACCGACTTGACTGCTCTGTAAGAATGTGCCCTTCCTGAATCCTGTTTAGTGGTGGCTGCACTCTCTCCCCCTCTTTCATAGCACTGGGCTGACGGTGGGGTAAATAATTTCCTTTGTCCTCTCCACTTGTTGCTTCTAGACCTGAAGTTCTCAAGCTTTTCAATCTCCTCTAAATCTACTTTACTTTCTTAGGTCATTCAGGACCGTTAATTGTTTTTGTTTGTATAGGTTATATCTATTGCTATTTACCAAAATAGGAGTTAATACTGCAATTCTGATAACTTAATTTAAAAAATAACGATAAAAACCCATTACACAGTAACACGAATAATTTTAGTAAAAAATAACTATCTCCAAAATGGGAAGAGTAGCAATGGTGTCCCGTTTTGTAAACCTCCTTTACATTTAATTGAATTCTGATACCTATTTCTGCATTCAGTCTCCTGTGTGTGATTTGTTATTCTGGTTGAACTTGGTGAAGAGTTTGGCCTCACACAGATATATAGTTGGAAAAAACATTTTTATATACCTTTTAGATAATTGCGGATATTGTTTGCTCCTGTCCCCAAATTTTGAAATCATATTGATGAACTCTGTTCATATAGATCATACTGTGTTAAATTAAAATCAGTCTGTTTTGTACTTTGAATGGGTCTTTTTGTCCGTATATAATTTTGTATAACATCATACATTGGTCATTTGTGAAGTGTTGGTTTACTGAGTCATGTAAAATCTTCGAAATGTTGATACCTTAGATTGTACAGTACATTTTAAAAAATCACATTTATTACTATAACCATTGATCACATCTGTGAACTCCAGAATGTTAGGAAGTTTTCATACTTAGCGTGGCAGAAAACATTTTCCAGATTACTGATATTCACTTGAAGCATTGAACTTGTGTCACTGAAATAACAGATTTGCTCAGTTCCACTTTTTGGGGCAAGTCTACCAAATACCCAAAACTGAATTACATAGTTGTAAGTCATCTGTCCAGTGAAAATGGTCCTGTGTGAAAGGAGCAGCTGGTTTCCTCTGAGCCCCAGCAGTTGGGAAGGTGCTTCTCGACACAGAGAGGACTCAGTCACACAGAACGTTAAGAAGACATACCCTCAAAATTGAGACTCAGTCAGTAAAAATTCTTATGCAGATTGCTTCATCTAGGAAATTCTTAAGTTAAACTGTTTTCTTTCCTTGAAAATGTGACAGAGAAGAATTTAATCAGTACCAGGATAGTTTACTGGCTCTCCTATGATTCATGCTAAGGTGTATGCTGTTTTTACCCAACATTGTTTTGCATCGTTAGTGCAAAGATCAACACAGGTGTTCTAGGATAAAGCATGAGATTCGTAAGTTTTCAACACTTTGGATATTCCAATGCCATGTGTATTTGTAATCAAATATTCATGTAAAAGATCTTTAATGACTGGTTGAGGCTGATACTAGAGGAAGAGAAACAGGACACGAGATGCAGCTACATCTGTGTATTTGTAAGACAAAAATGCAGTTCTGCAGACAAAGTACTATCTGCGCCAGTCTGATTTGAGACTAATTTGAGGATTTACTGTGTCATTGAAAAGGGCCAGCATTGTGGTTTCCTTTATTGACGTTCATCTTGCAGGCATTCAGCATCGCCGTCTGTTCGGGCTTTCTTGTCTTCCAGCAATGATGTGCCCTCTTCTCGCTAGAGCAGTGCCGTACCTTACCCAGGAGGATGGTTCAGTGACTTTTTCATTTCTGGTTTGAAGTTCTGTAACAGATTACCACTTTTCAAAAGTTTTTCCTATCTTCATTTAAAATACTTCTTTAAACTCTCGACTGTTTGGTCTGAAAGAACCCACAACTGGCTTTATAATACTGTTCAAAAAGGTTTTGTTGCTTAGGCACAATAAGGCAAGTTATTAACATCTATAAATTGGGGGGAAGTTGTTATTTCAAATTTTTATATGCAGTTTTGTCCAGTTTCTTTAGAGTCTTTCTTTCCATGAATCAAAGAACTCTGCTAGGTCATATTTATCTTTGTCAGCTCTGTTGGATTTATATGGATTGAGCAGGCAAGTTAAGTAAGTACAATAAAAATGTATTAAAAATAAATTTGTTTCAGAATAAAGTATTTAACAGTTGTAGGTAAAATTTAAAAATGTAGAAAGATTTTTATAACATTTTAAAAACTAACATTGCAGAATAGCAAAGTGTACCTTTTCCTTGTGTTTCTTTGTGGGCTCAAGGAAAACTTGTATTCTAAAATAATTACAGCAGTTATAACTGAAGACGGCTACTAAAGATAGTGGAAGTATTTAGGCCAAATTAAGTTAGTCTTGGGAAACTTGGTTGTACCCCCAGCCTGCCACCACAAACCATTCTAGAGAACAGAAGAATGCATGGGCAGGTGCTGTTGTCTCAGTGTGACCTCACATCATGTAGCCTCTGTGAAACTCCTTGTCTGTACATTCTTGAGAGAATGAGAGGTTTTTATTTTTAAAGGCAGTGAAAATAGTCTTGACTTGAGACTTCCGAGGGTTTCCACAGCCCCATGAGGATTCCCAGACCATGCTTGGGGACCGTGTCTCTTCCCTCCTCTCTCGGTGCCCCTTGCTCCCCATCCCCCCCACCGCTGCACCTGCCCAGATTTCGAATTTCATTCCATCTGGACTTACACTTGCTGTAGTGCTCCTCTGCCTTTGGATTACTCCCCTTCATTCCTTTGAGATTACTAACTCGAATTTTCTAACTCAAAAATTCTTTAACTCCCCTGGGATCTTGACTCATTGCTTCCCATGCCATCAGGCTTGGATTCCGTGTTTATGGTCACTCTAGCATAGAGCCTCCGTTTTCTTCGATCTCTCCCTTTGCCTTACCTCCCTGAAGAAACCACAGCCCAGGCCATATCAGCATTTCTCTCCTGAATAGCCAAGTGTAGTGCGGAGAAAGAAATGTGTGCACACCCACAACAGTAGTCTTAACTTGTGACCTCTCTCTGGTGGACCTTTAAAGGCTTCCCAGAAATCCTACCACATTATCCTTATTTGGTCTTGTTTCTATGTCATTCTCGTCTCCTCTTCATGATTTGAAGTTGCTCTCATCATGTCCCTAAGCACTGTCTGCAGCTACTCCTGTTAGTGCTGCCCATGGGTCTGTACTCTGCTAAGGCCTAGGATCTAGTTCATAGTCTTCATCTGATTAGAACTGGCATTGATAGAGTTGATTACGCTTTTCCTTTTGAAGACTTTCTTCCTTTGGCTTCTAGAGCACTTCATTGATTTTTTTTTTTTTTCACTTCATTGATTTTTATCCTCGCTCTTTGTTTTTTCTCAGTTCCTTTTGATAGTTCTTCCATATTTGCCAAATTTCAAAATGTTGGCATGCCCCAGGGCTTAGTCTTTGGGCTTCATTCCTCCATATCTGTGTCTGTTCCTCAAGATATTCCCAGGTTCAGTGATTTGCTAGAAGGACTCAGAGGACTCAGCGCATAGATATTTGGAGCCATGGTGTCTTACAGTGAAAGCATGCAAAGCAGAATTGACAAAAGACCCATGGTGGCATCTGGGAGAAGTTCAGTGGAAACCAGGGACAAGCTTTCAGGAGTTCCCTTCCAATGGTATTTGCTTAAAAATCCCCCTAGCAGTGAATTGTGACTAACTTGTGAGATGTCTCAGGGAAGTTCGTTAGGGACTTGGTACCCAAGTCTATTACTAGAGGCTAGTCACTGAAGTACCCTCTGCCTAGCCTGTACCAAGACTCCAGACTCTTGAAAGGAAAGCAGATGTTCAGCAGAAACCCCACTGTTTACACAGCCATTTAGGCTTTTTGTCAGCATGGATTAGATTTCTTTTGTCTGTAATTTCACGTGAGTGAAATTATGTAGTATGTCTTCTTTTGTGCTGGCTTCTTTCATTCAGCATAATGCTTTTGAGATCCATCCATGTTGTTGAGTGTTTTAGTGGTGCATCCTTTTTTATTGCTGCATAGTATTCCATTGAATTGATATGCTAGAATTTGTTTATCTATCATCTGTTGATAGACATTTGGTTTACTTTCAATTTGGGGATGCTAAGAATAAAGCTACCATAAACATTTAAGTAGAACTTTTTTTATGGACATATTATAAATTAAATATCTAGGTGTGGAATTTCTGGGATGTAGGAAAAGTGTATGCTTAATGTTATGAGAAAATGTACAAGTGTCTTGCATGTGGTTAAATCATTTTACATTTGTATAGCAGTATATGAGAGTTCTGGTGCTCCATACCCTTCCCAACACTTTTTTATTATCTTAATTTGAGCCATTCTAGTGGACATACAGTGATTTTAATGTTGGGTTTAATTGTATTTGCCTAATGACTAATGGTATTAAACATCTTTTCATGTCTTTATTGACCATTTGTACTATTTCTTTTGAGACATGTCTTTTAAAAATCATTACCCTGTTTTTATGAGATTGTCATCCTCTTACTGATTTGCCATAGATTAGGTTACGTAGATCTAATCTAATCTGTACATAGATTGGCTTAGTGATTTGCAACCAGGGATAATGTCCGTCCGGGCCTGTGGGAATGTCTGGAGACATTTTTGGTTGACACCATTGAGGAAGGAGGCTTCTGTCTTCCTCCCTCACTTCCCCTCACCCATTTCTCTTTCCCTATTATCCCTCCCTCATTCCCTCTTCTCTCTTCCTCTTTTTGAGATTCAGTTTCATGTTAGGCTACTTTATATTTGCCTAGAGACCATTGAGCTTCCCTGATGGCTCAGATGGTAAAGTGTCTGCCTGCAACGCGGGAGACCCAGGTTCGATCCCTGGGTGGGGAAGATCCCCTGGAGAAGGAAATGGCAATCCACTCCAGTACTCTTGCCTGGAAAATCCCATGGACAGAGGAGCCTGATAGGCTACGGTCCATGGGGTCGCAAAGAGTCGGACACGACTGAGCGACTTCACTTCACTTCAGAGACCATTGGAGCACTAGTTTTTTTCCAGTTTCTTTTCTCCCCATCCTTCAGTTTAGATCTATCTTACTGTCTTTTTCCATTTTGCTGTGGTATTCATTTAGTCTGTAGTGAAGCCCATATGATAAGTTTTTTATTTGAAATGTTGGCCTTTTCAGCTCTAAGATTGCCTTTTAAAATTTTTATTTTAGTTTGTTTTCTGCTGAGATTTTTCTAGTCTGTTCACTCACTATATCTTGTTTTTTAAACTCAACATATTCATTATAGCTGTTTTACTAGTTTTTGTCTGCTAAATCTATTATCTGAATCATCTGATTTATTTTGAGTTACATTTTCCTGCTTTTTCGCATGTCTAGGAACTTGTGACATATGTTGGGCGTTGCATGATCCGTTATGTAGGGAGTATGGATTAATAGTGCTGTCTTCTTTTAAGAGACTTCCCTGGTGGCTCAGATGGTAAAGCGTCCACCTACAGTGCAGGAGACCCAGGTTCAATCCCTGGGTTGGGAAGATCCTCTGGGGAAGGAAATGGCAACCCACTCCAGTACTCTTGCCTGGAAAATCCCATGAACAGAGAAGTATGGTAGGCTACAGCCCATGGGGTCGCAAAGAGTCAGACAGGACTGAGCGACTTCACTTCACTTCACAGACCATTGGAGCACTAGTTTTTTCCAGTTTCTTTTCTCCCCATCCTTCAGTTTAGATCAGTATCTTACTGTCTCAATAGTGCTGTCTTCTTTTAAGATGTGAGTTTTGTTCCAGCAGGCAGTTAAATTACCAGAGGATGTTTATTCTGCTAGGCTTGTTGTTTGTTTGCTTTAGTCTTTCTCAGCTTTATATTTTATTTTAGGGCATTGCTTCTACTCAGGGTGTGTTAAGTATTGTCATTTTGGAATCTTAACAGAATGCCTGAAGAGTGAGACTCTTCACATGTACTGAGCTGGAACTATTGAATTCCCCCACAAGTGACCTCTGCCGTCTCCACTCAGCTCCCAGGCCTGCTGCAGCCCCTCGTTTTTATTCCTTGTGGATTCTTAGGCCAGTCCAGTGCAGCCTGGCCTCAGCCAAGGCATAGGGAAACCCCTCTAAAATTCTGTGCTATCCCCACACCCACCATGGTGCGTTTCCCTTCCTTCTTATATTTTATTCGTAAATTCTAGCTTCCTCAACAGCTCTGGCCTCTGATCTCAGCTTTCTCAGTTGAGAAAAACCGTCATTTGGTTTTCCCTTGAGTTTCACTTCCCTGTTGTCAGGAAGGCTTATACAGAAAGCCAGTTTGATCATGGGGCTTATCTTGTGTATTTACTGGCTTTCAAGTCTCCTGCTGCCTGTTGGCCAGTGTCTAAAAACAGTTGTCTCATGTATTTTGGCCAGTCTTTTGTTATTGTTGTTTATAGTAAGAAGTAGTCTGATGTCATGTATCCATCATGACTGGTAGTGAAAGTCCTTCTTAAAACTTTAGGGAAAAAACTTAAAATGTTTTGAAATTATAATATACTTGTAATTATATAGAAAGGAGCTCAATTGTGATTTTTATTTTTACAAGTTGTCACTTGTAACACGCCAATAAGTGAAGATTTTATGCCTTGCTTTTTTTTCCCCAAAGGCTGACTTGCTAGCTACTTACTGAGATAATACATAGTAATTTGTTCACAAAGAGATCATTTGTTGTTACAAATATTCTTCAGAACTTGACAAAACTATCCAAAGAAAACTTGAGAGCTGGTGTATCCATGATAGAGCTCACTTAGAGGCTGAATTCCTTCATTGTAACTTGTATCAGACAGTACTGCTGGCTTGCTGCTATAAGCAGTGTTTTACCAGGAGGCTCCCTTAAGACAAGAGCTTGTCATTTTTTACACTGTCTTCTTTGTGGATAGCAGTCAGGATTGTTGAGTCTAAGAAAGGGTCAGGGATGACACTTTAAATTTCTTGAGATCGTTTAGAATGTCTTCCTTGATTTCCCAGAATCTCACTCTTCTCTCAAGTAATCAGTGTTTGTTAGTTTTCCAGTTTTTATTTCTACCTTTCACATAGCCTATATTACTGAATATAGGTATCTTAACATGTTCTGAAAAATTGTCTAGCATCAAAATTAAAATACTAATACATGAGAATCCCTGAAATTGCATGTGAAATGAGTACACTGTGCTTTGAAGTGGCAAGTTTGTTTCTCAACCAGTTTTGATGAAAGAGCTTAGCTTTGTGTGGAGGCTTTGTTTTATTTTGCTCTGGTTTTTCTGGTTGACAGGTTGGGCTGAGGTGATCTATTCATGTGTATAAATATGTATTTATAAGTACATAAAAGTTAAGTTGTGTATATGGAAGACATTCCTGGCTATACTTTCCAGATTTGTTTTTCATTTTTGTCAAGTTTATATCATTTTTATTCCTTGCGAGATGCCTGGCTTTTTCAAGATTGGTTGAGAATTTTCAAGGTGTTGTTTATTGCCACTGGCCTGGTCTCATATGTAGTACAGTTCTGAACAGAAAGAGAAATACCCCTCATGGATATAAAATTCAAAAGAAGTCAGTTACCTTTTCTGGCTTATGCTTTTAACACATTGCAGTTACATTTAATTGCTTTGTTTCTTCCCATGGGTTCTTCAAAGCCTTGTGAATCCTTGTTTTTCTCAGCTAGATGCTGAGAAAATTGTTCTTGTTGTCACATATTCTCTCTGCTAAGTCACTTCAGTTGTTTCTGACTCTGTGCGACCCCATAGATGGCAGCCCACCAGGCTCCCCCGTCCCTGGGATTCTCCAGGCAAGAACACTGGAGTGGGTTGCCATTTCCTTCTCCGGGGCATGAAAGTGAAAAGTGAAAGGGAAGTCGCTCAGTCGTGTCCGACTCTTAGCGACCCCTGGACTACAGCCTACCAGGCTCCTCCATCCATGGGATTTTCCAGGCAAGAGTACTGGAGTGGGGTGCCATTGCCTTCTCTGTGTCACATATTAGTTACCTTTTTAAAATAAAAAAAATCTGGTACTCAAAACAGCTAAAGAGCCACATAAAACAGTATTCTATAATGAGACTTATTTAGACTTATTTTATAATGAGACTTATGGTTAGATAAAAAGATACTTTTCATAAGATGCTTTTCAAATAATTAAGATAATACTATTTAAATGTCAAAATTGAATTATAGCATTTTTAAAGTAAAAGTGAGCCTTGAGACATTGAGCATAGACCCTGTTTTATCGATCAGATAAGTAACCCGAAAAGTGGCAAAGGTACTTTCAGAGCCAGGATTCCAATACATAATCTTCTGACTGCAGGTGTTAAGTTCAGTTCAGTTGCTCAGTCATGTCTGACTCTTTGCGACCCCATGAATCGCAGCACGCCAGGCCTCCCTGTCCATCACCAACTCCCGGAGTTCACTGAGACTCATGTCCATTGAGTCAGTGATGCCATCCAGCCATCTCATCCTCTGTCGTCCCCTTCTCCTTCTGCCCCCAATCCCTCCCAGCATCAGAGTCTTTTCCAGTGAGTCAACTCTTCGCATGAGGTGCTAAAGTACTGGAGTTTCAGTTTTAGCATCATTCCTTCCAAAGAAATCCCAGGGCTGATCTCCCTTAGGATGGACTGGTTGGATCTCCTTGCAGTCCAAGGGACTCTCAAGAGTCTTCTCCAACACCATAGTTCAAAAGCATCAATTCTTCGGCGCTCAGCTTTCTTCACAGTTCAACTCTCACATCCATACATGACCACTGGAAAAACCATAGCCTTGACTAGACGGACCTTTGTTGGCAAAGTAATGTCTCTGCTTTTGAATATGCTATGCAGGTGTAGTGCTCAGCTAAAGAGAGACAGCTGTGCAGTGCCACACATAGGAGACCAAGGTTAGCTGGGGCAGTTGTGGCTCTTTTGCTATTAATGTGAGCTCTCGTTACAAAGTCCTTCCTCCCCTGTATCTCCTCTCCCCCTTTCTCACATTCCCTGGGCTTACCCATTCCAAATCCCCCGGTTTGAGGAACTTGTTTTCACCTTTTTAAAAACCCAACTCAGAGGGCTTCTTTTCTAAGAAATATTCTGGAAACTTTTCCTAGGAACTCTCTTTTATTCTTCTGGTTATTACTGTGTGCATCCTTTTGTTGCATTATGTCATAATTGGTTGTTGGTTTTTTTTTTTTTCTCTTTTAAATCACAAGTACCTAGTAATATATTATTTTCTCATATTTATTTGCTTTTTTATTGAAGTATAGTTGATTTACAATATTCTGTTAGCTTCAGTTCTACAGCAAAGTAATTCAGAGATAGATAATATGTATATATACTTTTTAAAAAAATTATTTTTGGCTGTGCTGGGTCTTTGTTGCTGCATGCTGTCTTTCTCTAGCTGCAGCGAGCAGGGGCTACTTTTGCTTGTGATGTGTGGGCTTATTTTTGGTGGTTTCTTTTGTTGCAAAGCATGGGCTCTAGGGTGGTTGGGCTCAGTAGTTGTGGTGCATGGTTTAGTTGCTCCAGCATGTTGAATCCTCCCAGACCAGTGATCCAGCCTACATCCCCTGCATTGGCAGGTGGATTCTTAACCACTGGACTATTGGGGCAGTCCTCTGTATGTATTTTTTTGTTTTTGATTATTTTTCATTACCGGTTACTGCCGAGATATTGAATATAGTTCCTTGTACTATACAGCAAATCCTTGTTGTTTATCCATCATTTCATGTATTTTAATCCCATGGCCTAGTATAGTGTCTTTGGAGTGAATTAAATTGAAATCTGCAGTATTGGCAGATGAGAGGTTTAAAATAAGCTCTGATAAAGGCCTGAATGTTTACTTTGCACACAGCATGACTACTTGCGGTTTCGTTTTTCTGGTTTGCTTATTTTCAGATTTCTAGATACATTGTGGATAGTTGGGTTGCCAAGTCTGTGTCTTCAGATCAGTGATTCTCAAATATCAGGTCTGTGAGCAGGCTGCAGCTGAAGCTTCTATGGATTTTATACAAAGGCAGTGGGTTTTCTCAGTGGGTCTAGCATGAATCCCAGGATCCTTGCTATTTTATTGTGTTCACTTTAAATCTACCCAGTTGTTTTGATGGTCAGCTATGGTTTTTCCAATAGTCATGTATGGATGTGAGAGCTGGACAATAAAAAAGGCTGAGCACTAAAGAATTGATGCCTTTGAACTATGGTGCTGGCGAAGACTCTTGAGAGTCCCTTGGACAGCAAGGAGATCAAACCAGTTAATCCTAAGGGAAATCAACCCTGAATACTCACTGGAAAGACTTGATACTGAAGCTCCATTACTTTGGCCACTTGGTGTAAAGAGCCAACTCATTAGAAAAGACCCTGATGCTGGGAAAGATTGAAGGCAGGAGAAGGGGGTGACAGACGATGAGATTGGTGTATGGCATCACTGACTTAGTAGACATGAGCTTTTGCAAGCTCTGGGAGATGGTGAAAGACAGGGAAACCTGGCGTGCTGCAGCCCATGGGGTTGTAGAGTTGGACACACCAGAGCCACTGAACAACAACAGCTAGGTTTGGGAGCCACAGCTTCAGATAACAAGCTGTTCAATCAGAGTGAGATTACTTGGGGCAAACTTTTACCTGCTGTTTAAAAGCTTAAAGTTTCTTATTTCTGGTTCCCAGAATGTCTGGCACACAATTTGTAGAAATGAGATACCTTTAAGATGTTTTTAGGCTGAGTTTTGATTAATTGAAAGATGGTGATTGATTAACCTCTCTTTTTTATTATCATTTAAGGAGTATTCAGCCTTGGTGTTCCTGTCGATGCTCTCTTCTTTATCGGTAACCAGTTGGTGGCCACGAGTCATACAGGGAAAGTGGGAGTGTGGAATGCTGTCACCCAGCATTGGCAGGTTAGTTTTGACTAATGCGTATCACAGAAATGAGATTACTTCTGAAGCTTGTGCTAATTGTGCACGTGCTTTGTTCTGGTGGAATTCGTATTGTTTCTGTTTTGATTATATAGAATATTGAATATATTTAGTGGTAAATTAGCTTCTGGATACACGTCTGACTATATATTCAAGAATCTTAAGTCACTTTGGAAAATGAGTGGGTTTTTATACTGTGGTTTGATATTTCTTTATTGCCTTGAAATGTTTTAAGTGTTATGCCTTGGGAATAGTAGTAGTTCAGGTAAACTTCATCTCCTGAGTAGAAGCACAGTTCTGTAGGAAAATAGAGGATAACTAGCTAAATGGTCTCAGGTACTTGAGAGGAACAAGAAGGATGTAAGACTAAAGAAAAGTTAATACCTTATTCTGAAGGAGAGGAGAAAATTAAAGAACTTTAAGCAGAGAGTGATTTGATCAAATCCATAGTTTAGAAAGATAACAGTAATAGCTAATACGAAAAGTGGACTGGAGATCAGGGAAGGTATCTAGCAAAAGAAACAGAGATTCAGCCAGAGTGAGTAGACTGTAAAGATGAGACTATTTGGAAAACATTTCGTAAGCCATCCTAAAACAATAAGGACTGGTATCTGATTAGATGTAGAAAATTAAAGAAGAGAGATGGGTTTCTAATTTTGACAGTTGGGTGGCTGGTAATATTTTAAATTGAAAGGGAATGGAGTGAGAGGAGCATATATGCTGGTGCATAGTGTGAGGAATAATTAGAATGATTAAATATGTTTCTTTTGAGATTCCTGTAGGTATTCGAATATAGGAGCTCAGGAAACAGTTGGGAGTACCCCCTTTGGAATTTAGGAAAGAAGAAAGGGCTAGAAAAAAACATTTAGAAACCGCAACCTGTGGTAATTGAAAGATAAGAATTGATAAGATTTTCCATTGAAAGGGTATCTGTAAAGAAAAGCCAGAACTAAAATCCTGGGGAACATTAGCTTTTTAAGGGAACAGGATAGGAAATGAAGAGCTAAAGGGACACATATGGTGCAATTGAGAAATGGCGTTGGTTTTGGTGGTAGAATATCATTTGCAAAGTTAGGTTGTGGTGGGGAGACATATTGCAGGAATTGAGAATTTAAAAGATCAGAGATTAGAGACAGCAAATTTAGCATGTCTTTCATAAGTTTGATGGTGAAGTAGAGCAGAGAAATGAAGTGATAGTTTAAGGATCAAGGCTAGATGGAGGAAAAGATATTCAGTGCTTTATTTTTTTCTCTAGGGTTTTAGAAACTTGAGCATGCTTGTTAGAGAAGGGAGTTGGCAGAGAAAGCATTTAAAGATGGAAAGAATGGAGATGTTGCTAGTCCCATAGAAGTCAGGAGTATATGTACATAGTGTCTAGGACATAGTAGACCCAGCAGAGAAGAGAGGCTTTTTTCTCTGTGACAGAAGAGTCAGGAAGGAGTTCTGTGGAGGAGAAAGACATGGAGGTATGTTTCAGGGATTGCAGAGATTATAAATCCTTACAAGGGACCTGGCTGGTACAGTTATATGAGTTTCCTCCTTAATCCTCAGTACTGGGAGGGAACAAGAGCAAGAGAAAACAGTGCTGGCTTGATTCAGGATTGAAGATGCAATTAAATAGGTATGACCCACAAAGGGGAGAGAAAACATAAAATGGCCAAGCAGTTGAAATTGTAAAATTGTAATGGAGTACCAGGTAAGCAAAGGAGGGTGCAAGGATTCTGGGGACTAGAGGGAAGGTAGAGCAGGTTGATGACTTCAAAGGAGTGGAAATGGTACAAACAGGAAGTTGTCAAAGGCCGAAATAAAGATTTTGGAGTTGGAGCAGTTCTCGGTGATGTAGTCATTTAAATCATATGTTGGACTGACTTAAAGGTGAAAGTAGTTGAAATAGGGGTCAGAGAACTGTGAGGGTCATCAGGGTGGACATGTAGGTACCAGGATAGTGATAGAGAATGGGACAGAAAGCCCGCTGATCAGATGCCCAGCTCCTTAGCAAAGGTGATAGGTTGATCTGGAAGCTGCAGTTGGGGCAGAGAGAGGGTAATCGAATGTCATGCTTGGGTTGAGCTTGTGCAGGGATGTCCTTGAGATCTTATGCCAGGGCCTAACAAGTGCCAATACTTTGGCCACCTGATGAGAAAAGCCAGTTCATCAGAAAAGATCCTGGTGCTGGGAAAGATTGAGGGCAGGAGAAGAAGGGGATGACAGAGGATGAGATGGTTAGATAACATCACCAACTCAATGGACATGAGTTTGAGCAAACTCTGGGAGATAGTGAAGGACAGGGAATCCTGGCGTGTGCTGCTGTTCATGGGGTCGGAAAGAGTCAGATACTATTTAGCCACTGAATAGCAACAAAAGATGGCGGGGAAGTGGTGAGAGAATGAGTGACTTCCAATGAAAGAGATTACCATCAGGGAAAATTAAATTTCATTCTAGGTGAAGACATGGAAGTCATGGTTGTAGAAAAAAGATACTAGCTAAGATTAGGTGGGGCTAGTGTCAGCAGATTTAGCATTGTTACTGTAAATCATCTGCCTGCAATGGAGGAGACGCAGGTTCAATCCCTGAATTGGGAAGGTCCCCTGGAGGAGGAAACGGCAACCCACTCCAGGATTCTTGCCTGGAAAATCCCAAGGACAAAGGAGCCTGCTGCTGCTGCTGCTGCTGCTAAGTCGCTTCAGTCGTGTCTGACTCTGTGCAACCCCAGAGACGGCAGGCCACCAGGCTTCCCCGTCCCTGGGATTATCCAGGCAAGAACACTGGAGTGGGTTGCCATTTCCTTCTCCAGTGCATGAAAGTGAAAAGTGAAAGTGAAGTCACTCAGTTGTGTCTGACTCTAGTGACCCCATGGACTGTAGCCCACCAGGTTCCTCCATCCATGGGATTTTCCAGGCAAAAGTACTGGAGTGGGGTGCCATTTCCTTCTCCGACAAAGGAGCCTAGTGGGCTACAATCAACAGAGTCACAAAGCGTGACGTGACTGAGCACACACACATGCACTGAAAATCCTAACCAAGCGAATATGACATACTCAGGGCAGTTGGTGGTCCGTACACAAGAGGTGTCAAGTCTCCTCGCTAGTGACTGAGCTAATTCATATAGGACCTTCCATATAGGCACAGAAGAGGCATCATAAAGGTGTTACCATAAAAGTGATGGGCCAGGGAGTGTGGGAAAGGACTGATCTAGGTTGATCTAAAATCCAGGAGGAGGGATTCTTCAGCTGGTGCTATTCCACAGAGGAATGTGGATTTTAACGATTTATGGAAGGTCTGCTCTCAGGTAGGTTACTTGGCTAATATGTCAAGTCTGAACTTTCAGTGGCTCGGAGAAGTGCTGCTATCGGTGCCATACAAGTGGTGAGGTGCATTTCATTTCCTAAAGGAACATGTGTCTTTATCACCTTTTTTGTTTTTTCTAATGTCACAACTGCATATAAAATTTTTCATATTTTTGAGATCCCTGGAACTATACTGGTGTCCTCAATGTGGATACTTGTTAAGCTTTTAGTCCCATGGGTATAACCTGTTGCTTCTTGTCTGGTACATGCATGAGTTGAAAACCATAGCTGACAAAGTAGGTTTGTTATTACATTTCAGGAAGACCTGGGGTAAGTTGAACATTCATGCAGCAAACAAGCCTTGTAACTTATAACCTAGATAGATGATTTATTTTTATTTTGGTGTGCAGGACCGAGCTAATATGTCATGAAATCTCAGTGTCTGATCTGAAAATCTCAACAGACAGTTCTGACCTGGGGCTGACTGCTGTGGCACGGATGAGCAGGTTCTGATCTGGCCTGTAGCCACAATTCTGCCCAGGAGTAACACAGAAGTACACAGGACAACTGGTGTAGTTCCTGACTCCAGTTGAATGATCAAGATTGATTTGAAATATTTGAGTCAGATGAGCAAGCCTGAGAGCAAGCGTTTTTAAGCCTCAAAGCCATGGTGGTATTTAGGTGTAGCAGTTGCTTACTGTAGCTCTTCCCTGGTGGCTCAGACGGTAAAGAATCTGCCTGCCCGTGCAGGAGACATAAGAGACTTGAGATCCCTGGCTCAGGAAGACCCCCTGGAGAAGGAAATGGTAACCCACTCAAGTATTCTTGTCTGGAGAATTCCATGGACAGCGAGACTGGCGGGCTACAGTCCATGGGGTCGCAAAGAGTTGGGCACGACTGAGCGACTAAACACACAAAACACATGCAAACGCGTGCGCGAGGACAGCTTCAGTAAAATGCTAATGAAAGTGTTCTATGCGCATTGTATCTGACTTGAGTAAGAAAAAGGGAAATTATGTTTTAAAAGAAACATTTCAGTTTTCTCAATTCCTCTTTAAAGAAGGTTAGTAATAAGGAGTGTTGCAAATAGGTAGCCTAGGCTGAGTTACATGGCAGAATAGCAGTTTTAGGACTTATTTCCCCAGTCGTTCAAGTTTAAATGTAGATGCATATTGGAAACATATTACATGTTTCACTCTCATATTGAAAGACAGTTTTGGAAGTCAGTCCTGGAAAGTCATTGTGTATCCTGATTCCTAAAGGATCAGAAAACTCTGTTCATTCTGAAAGACTAGACTCGTCAGCCGAAGTCACCTAGGTCATCTGAGTCATAACCTAACTGAAGAGTGGAGGGCAAACTTGAGGAGGAAATGTTGGCTTAAAGGAGAATGAAAGTGAATTTCTGTGGTGTGAGGGCTGTGCTGGACTAGAATTCGGAGGCTTGTTTGATTTCACTTCTCTCCTGTTGTGGTCTGATGCACTTGCAGCACTGATGTTGCAAGTACAGTTTGCTTACTTGGGTTGGCTGTCTTGTTTTTTGTATTTGTAACAGGTTTGTGAGCCCTTCGGAGAAGGCAGTGACACCCCACTCCTATACTCTTGCCTGGAAAATCCCATGGACGGAGGGGCCTGGTAGGCTGCAGTCCATGAGGTCGCTAGGAGTCGGACACGACTGAGCGACTTCCCTTTCACTTTTCACTTTGATGCACTGGAGAAGGAAATGGCAACCCACTCCAGTGTTCTTGCCTGGAGAATCCCAGGGATGGGGGAGCCTGGTGGGCTGCCGTCTCTGGGGTCGCACAGAGTCGGACACGACTGAAGCGACTTAGCAGCAGCAGCAAGTTAGGAATAAGGTGGGAATTGGCATCTTAGGGCCAGAATTTATTGGAGAGAGGACTGGCATTTGGGTGCCTATTGTGTCCTGAACACTATCCCAAGTAGGTTGTATTTCTGACTTGGGATTTACAGCAACACAGCTGAATTAGCTCAGTCACTGGCAAGGAGACTTGACACCTGGATGTCTGTGGTGTACTGATCACTACCCTGAGTATGTCTTACTTGCTTGCTTAGGATTTTTAGTGCATGTGTGTGTGCTCAGTCCTGTCAGGCTCTTGGTGACTCTATGGACTGTAGTCCATCAGGCTCCTTTGTCCTTGGGATTTTTACAGGCAAGAATACTGGAGTGGGTTGCTGTTTCTTCCTCCAGGGGACCTTCCCAACTCAGGGATCGAACCTGTATCTCCTGCATTGCAGGCAGATTCTTTACTTGCTGAACCATCGGGATTTACAGTAACAATGCTAAATCAGCTGACACTAGCCCCCCCAATACTGACATACAGAAATATTGGGTAAAAATACTAAAATAGTATATATTCTATTAATATCAGGTATTGAATTATATTTGTTATTTGTTTCTTTATACATATTTGCATACCCCATATCAAAGTCAAGGCTCTGGATTCTGGGATTCCACCAGGACCAGGAGGCATGGCTTCAGGGGAGCATGTAAATCCAGCCTCCTGCAAAAAGCTGAAGCTTTAATAATCTGCCTCAGTCCTTGAGAAGAAGACTGGGAAAATTTTGCTTAATAATTTTAGAATAAGAAATCTTGATATGTGTTCCATATCTTGGATTCGGAAAGGTAGTGCAGGAGAAAACCATCAATGAGAAATTGAGGCCACAATCATATTAGGAGTACAAATACATGACTTGAAAGCACAAAGATTTGGGAATTCCAATTTGAGAAATTTATAGAACTGGTCTAGGGTCATTTACATTTCTAGGGATGGACATGAAACCAAGCAAGATAAGGCACATAGGGCTTCACGAAACAAATATTTCTACTGAAAGTGAGCCCATGCTAAGTCACTTCAGTCGTGTCTGACTCTGTGCGACCCCATAGACAGCAGCCCACCAGGCTCCCCCGTCCCTGGGATTCTCCAGGCAAGAACACTGGAGTGGGTTGCCATTTCCTTCTCCAATGCATGACAGTGAAGAGTGAAAGTGAAGTCGCTCAGTCGTGTTCCACCCTCAGCGACCCCATGGACTGCAGCCTACCAGGCTCCTCCATCCGTGGGATTTTCCAGGCAAGAGTACTGGAGTGGGGTGCCATTGCCTTTTCCAAGTGAGCCCATAACCTCCCCAAATGTGTAAACTACACATGAAAGCAAATGAGGGGAAGTCATAAAATGTAGGCAGTTGGAGTACAAATGTACCTTAGAGCTGAAAATAATTGAACAATTAGATACTTCTGAATAAATTTCAAGTTATTTAATGAGAAAGACGAAGGACTAGACTATAATAAATAGGAACAGTCAGAAAAGAAACAAAATAAAACAGTAGAAATTTGAAAGCCATTGAAAATTCAAAACAAAACTCATACTCAGTGCAGGGGTCCCCAGTGTCCAGGCTGCAGACCCATACCTCTTGTCAGATCAGTGTTGCGCTTGGATTAGGAGTAACATGCACAATTGCTTGAATCATCCCAAAGCCGTCTCTCTCCATCCCTCCCACCAGCCCTAGTCTGTGGAAGAACTGTCTTCCAGAAAACTGGTCCCTGATGCCAGAAAGGTTGGGGACTGCTGACTTAATGTGTTAAACAGAAGGACAAATAAAAAGACAGTGGATTGCTGGACGCATCCGAGAGAATCATTCACAGTGAAGCAGAAAGTTAGTAGAAAATATGAAAAGAAGAAATGAGACAATCACTTTCAGAAGGGAATAGTGGATGGGATTTAGAAAAGATAATTGCTAACAATTTTGGAGAATGAAAGAAAGGCTTGATTATGTTGATTAAAGAAATACATCAAGGCTAATAAAATCAAATACATACATTGTGATGTAATAGAAGATAAAAATATCAAAAGGTGTCCAACTGACAGGTACGTTGTGTGTGTGTGAGAGAGAGAGAATGAATCGCTCGGTTGTATCTGACTCTTTGCAATCCCTTGGACTGTAACCCGCTAGGATCCTCTGTCCATGGAATTCTCCAGGCAAGAATACTGTAGTCGGTTGCCATTTCCTCCTTCAGGGGATCTTCCCAATCCAGGGATTGAACCTGTGTCTCCTGCCTTGCAGGCAATTATTTACTGCCTGAGCCATCAGGGAAGCTCCCAGATACACTCTCAGTTCAGTTCAGTCACTCAGTCGTGTCCGACTCTTTGTGACCCCATGAATTGCAGCACGCCAGGCCTCCCTGTCCATCACCAACTCCCGGAGTTCAGTCAAACTCATGTCCATCGAGTCGGCGATGCCATCTTCCCATCTCATCCTCTGTCATCCCCTTCTCCTCCTGCCCCCAATCCCTCCCAGAATCAGGGTCTTTTCCAGTGAGTCAACTCTTCGCATGAGGTGGCCAAAGTACTGGAGTTTCAGCTTTAGCATCATTCCTTCCAAAGAAATCCCAGGGCTGATCTCCTTCAGAATGGACTGGTTGGATCTCCTTGCTGTGCAAGGGACTCTCAAGAGTCTTCTCCAACACCACAGTTCAAAAGCATCAATTCTTTGGCACTCAGCTTTCTTCACAGTCCAACTCTCACATCCATACATGACCACTGGAAAAACCATAGCCTTGACTAGATGGACCTTTGTTGGTAAAGTAATGTCTCTGCTTTTGAATATGTTATCTAGGTTGGTCATAACTTTTCTTCCAAGGAGTAAGCATCTTTTAATTTCATGGCAGCAGTCTCCATCTGCAGTGATTTTGGAGCCCAAAAAAATAAAGTCTGACACTGTTTCCACTGTTTCCCCATCTCTTTGCCATGAAGTGATGGGACCAGATGCCATGATCTTCGTTTTCTGAATGTTGAGCTTTAAGCCAACTTTTTCACTCTCCTCTTTCACTTTCATCAAGAGGCTTTTTAGTTCCTCTTCACTTTCTGCCAGAAGGGTGGTGTTACCTGCATATCTTATTATGGTTATTGATATTTCTCCCGGCAATCTTGATTCCAGCTTGTGCTTCTTCCAGCCCAGTGTTTCTCATGATGTACTCTGCATATAAGTTAAATAAGCAGGGTGACAATATACAACCTTGACGTACTCCTTTTCCTATTTGGAACCAGTCTGTTGTTCCATGTCCAGTTCTAAATGTTGCTTCCTGAACTGAATATAGGTTTCTCAAGAGGCAGGTCAGGTGGTCTGGTATTCCCATGTCTTTCAGAATTTTCTACAGTTTATTGTGATCCACACAGTCAAAGGCTTTAGCATAGTCAATAAAGCAGAAATAGATGTTTTTCTGGAACTCTCTTGCTTTTTCCATGATCCAGCGAATGTTGGCACTTTGATCTCTGGTTCCTCTGCCTTTTAAAACCAGCTTGAACATCTGGAAGTTCACAGTTCATGTATTGCTGAAGCCTGGCTTGGAGAATTTTGAGCATTACTCTCTAGCTAGATGTAAAACAGATTCTTTGTTGAGCAACAGTAGAAGCCAGAAGACAGTAGGCTATTCTCGAGTTAGTTGAGGAAATAAGTTTCAACTTAGAGCTTTATATTCAGCAAAACTGTCATTCAGACATGAATGAGAGATGTTTTCATATAATACAGATAGAGTTTGTCATTTACAACCCTCAGTGGAAGGACTGCTGAAGAAATGCCCTTTGATAAGATTATTTTACTTAGAAGAGGAAGGAGTGGAATACTGCAAACCTTACTAGCAAAGGCATTTCTCGATATGTTGGTGAATCTAAGTATTTAAAAAGTAATGGAGGAGAGTTAGAACATTTTGTTAACAAATGATTATCAGGTAGAGATTGTGGTTACAAGATTTAAGGGGCCTTGTATTGCTTGGGAAGATAGACTGATTATTTTCAAAATGTAAATCATTTAAATTTTTACATAGACATTAATGATAATCACTGAACTACCTTAGGAGAGAAAACTCACTTCTACCTTAGGTTTGTGATCACCATGATGGAATCACATGTACTGATCACTGTGGTTTCTCAGGTTCTTGCCATGAAGTTATTGGGGTAAAGAAGAGAAGGCTGCAAAATGACTGCCTCCTTGCTTATGCTGGGAGAGAAGATCTTGGTACCATCTCCTCTGTAACCTAACTTCACATGTCCTCTGCTTTCTCTGTTCTTGTGCTGAGAGGTGGACATGAGAAGAGCAGGACTTGGTCGGGGTGCAGGGAAGGAGGTGATGGTGGTGTTCAGACACCAAGTCATGTGATTTTTTGCAACCTCAGGGACTGTAGCATGCCAGGCTTCCCTGTCCCTCACTGTCTCCTGGAGTTTGCCCAGGTTCATGTCGCTTGAATCAGTGATGCCATCCAACCATCTCATCTTCTATTGCCCTCTTCGCCTCTTGCCCTCAGTCTTTCTCAGCATCAGGGTCTTTTCCAATGAATCAGCTGTTCCCATCAGGTGGCCAAAGTTATTGGAACTTCAGCTTCAGCATCAGTCGATCCAAAGGGTATTCAGGGTTGATTTCCTTTAAGATTGATTGGTTTGATCTCTTTGCTTTCCAAAGGACTCTCAAGAGTCTTCTCTAACACCACAATTCAAAACCATCAATTCTTTGGTGCTCAGCTTTCTTTATTGTCCAGCTCTCACATCTGTACATGACTACTAGAAAGACCATAGCCTTGACTATATGAACCTTTGGCAGCAAAGTGATGTCTTGGCTTTTTAACACACTGTCTAGGTTTGTCATAGCTTTCCTGTTAAGAAGCAGTTTTCTTCTAATTTCATGGCTGCAGTCAGCATCAGCAGTGATTTTAGAGCTTAAGAGGAAATCCGTCACTGCTCCAGGATTAGGAAGGTTCTAATCCTGGCGCCCACCCTCCCAGAGAATAAGAGGTCAAGTGTCTGTCTGGGATGTCCCAGGGAAAGCTCCAAGCTGCTGCCAGCCTTTCATTGAAAAATGGTGTAGAGAGAGAGGAGTCTCATGGCCTTACCTACCCCTATCCTCTGACTGTGAAGACTCTGGGGTAGAACTGAAGCACTTTCTGGAGTAAGTGAACTAAAAAGATCAATTGATATAAGAAAATACATCAGTGAAGCAGCCTCCCCTCCTTTCTTCAGACCTCTTGACTCATCACGGAAGAGTTCTCAGTGACGACCTGCTTCTGAACCTGTTGGCTCTGATGAAACAGAAACCTGACCTGGGGTTGAGGGTGGCCATCAAAATCTCTGCAGAGGTATTGCTAGTGTGACTTATACCCAAGCATGACACTAGAATTTAGGGCTGTGAACATGAACAGCTTATTCGAGTCATTATTTCCAAGATTTAGCTGTTTTTAAATTTGGTTTTTAGTTAGAATTGGCATATATTCTGTGCTGTACTTGCTGTCCTTCAGATGTGTGTTTTTCCCTCTCTGCCTAACTCCTAGTTATTTCTTTGTTTTGTTTTCAAGTGTTACTTCCTTTTTGAACTTTTCCTTGATCTTTGTCCTACCTGGACTGGAGTTTAAACAGGAATCCTTTCTTCCTCCATGGTTGTATTGCACATCCTATTTTAGTGCCTTTTACATTGTAATTGTCTTTTTTTTCTTTCTTGCCCATGAGTTTCAAAGCGCCTACGGAGCAGAAGTAGTATTTCAACATCCCTTGTCCATTCCAGTACTTGTTCACCTAGATATGAAAAGTATATAATGTGAATGTTGAGTGTGTAAAGTTTCACATGCATGCCTAGTCTGGCTGTACATAAGGGGGATTCAGTTTGATCTTCTTGCCAGTACTCGGTAAGACTTTCTGGTTTTTGTTTTGTTTTATAGTAAAAGTCATGCCCTTTGCTTTTCTCTTAGCACAAACATAAGCATTCATTAATTTGTAACTAGCCTGATTTGCTTGGAAAACTGATTTTTTTATTCTAGTGCTTGAAAAAACAAAAGCATCTGAGAACTTGATTGGCCGTTTCCTAGGATACAGAGGTGAAGTCTTCAGGGGGAGATAGAGAATGCTGCCTTTTCGAAGAAATGACAGTGTATCAAGGGAGCAAGTACTGTCTTGAAGTTGGCTGATCTGTTTTATGATTCTAACTGGGCAGGTCATTTCATCTCTTATTTGAGAGAGAGAAGGGAGAAAGGGGCCTGGGTCAGACTGTTTTCCAGTCCTAATATGTGCTCTAACCTCATGGTCATGTGCAGAAAATGGAGATAACTAAATTCTGAAAGGAAAGTGCTGCTGTTGGAAATAAGTTTTTTGTTTCTTTTTTTTTTTAGAAAAAAGCTTTAAAGGGGACTATATTGGTGGTTCTTCAGAGTTCCGCATGGATGTGTGTGTGTGTAAAGAAAGTCCATGTTCTAAGACCTAATTAAGTATCTTCTTTATTGCATAAAAAATTTGAGGACATTGAGCAGAAAATATAGATTGTAATTAACATCTGACATCTAACAATATTCTCACTACATCAGGTTCAAGACGTCGTTCCTATAACTAGTTACGACACTGCTGGCTCATTCCTGCTGCTGGGATGTAACAATGGATCAATATATTATATAGGTAAGTGGTCAGGCACTTAGTGTGGCTCTGTTTAGTATGACTTTTTAAATGAAAACAAGAAAGTACTAACTTAAGTTTTAGATTTACCATTTATTTTCATACTATTTTTACTTTTTAGATATGCAGAAGTTCCCATTGCGAATGAAGGATAATGATCTTCTTGTAACTGAACTTTATCATGATTCCTCAAATGATGCTATTACTGCTCTGAGTGTTTACCTCACACCCAAAACAAGTTAGTGCATAGCAAAATTATTATTATGGATGTTATTTTATGTATGTTTATTCATTGGTTTATTCTAATACTAATCTGGTCCTTTGTTTTGGTAAGCTGCAGTGCTAGGATTTCATCTCTTTTAGTCTGAAGTTGATGTTTGGTTTTAGATTGAGGTCAAACATGACCAATAAACATACTCTGGGGTAGAAAATTAGAACTTTCCCTCTTCTGAATTGTATTGTTAATTTTTATGATAATAATAATAACTAAAATTATTTTTAAAACTGACCTGCACATTTACCTTCCTATGATCGCTGATTTCATTTTGAAATTAAGAGCTTTATCTTTTTAACAACAACAACAACAGAAGCTTTTAGACTATTAATCTCTATTGGAAAATGAGCTTATTTCTCTGGGAAATTTCAAATTTAAGTTTTGGAAAATATCAGTACCCATAACTTCTCTTTCAGAGGCCATTACAGTGAAATTAACAAACTAGTTCTGTGAATTATTAAGAATTTTTGTATTCTAGAGTGAAGGATAAACATAAATGGGGAACTGAAAATTTATCTGTAATGAAAGGAATTCTAGTAAATATTTACATGTGGCCAGTAATATTAATAGGTTGAATATATTACTTGTGTAGAATCATATTATTGAATGATTTTAAGAAATCATTATCTTCTATATGAAAGAAAAATATTCTGGTGTGCACAGATTTTTATTGAAATTATGGTAGAATTTAAACTATATTGCTCCAGAACAGAAGTCAGCAAACCATGTTCTTTTCATTGATAGTTTTATGTATTGTCTTTGGCTGCTTTTGTGCCCCTGTGTCAGAATTGAGTGGTTGTCACAGAGACAGTTTGGCATGCAAAGTTTAAACTGTTTGCTGTTCAGCCTTTTACAGAAAGTTTGCTGACCCCTGCTCTAGAATGAAGTATGCTCCCCCTGCCCCCGCAAATTAAAAGGGAGAAAAAAATTTCTTTTGTGGTGGCAGTATCTTCTTTTAAGACATGAGGGTGTAGTTGCCTTAAATTTTGAGAAGTGTTTTCCATAGCCTGCCCTTTCTCCCTTGATTCAAATATTTTTGGGTTGGTCAGAAACAATAGCTATTAAGAGGTTCTCTGTGAAGCTTTGAAAGGCTATCTATCCCTGAACTCCATTCTGTCTTTAAATATGTGATGGAATCTGGGCACCTGTTTGAGAAAAAATCCACACACGAACCTAACATGATGAACTACTTGTACATAATTAAAAGAGACAGCATAGGTAAGTGTGATGTCAGCAGTGTAATGGGTATATTTGTTCCCTAGTTAACAGTTTTGAAACTGTTGAAGAGCATATTACTTGTGTATGTACAAGTAATTACAGTACTTGATTACTCAAAGAGAAGGTTTAATGTTGTAGCAGAAGTAACACAGGTGGTCATTCTAAGCTAGAAGTCATATGGAGCATTACTTTTGGAATCCTGTGCTGTATCAGTGGTGTTCTTAGCATATCAGATTTATTCTTTAAGCAGTTAATGAGTACCTACTGTCTCAGGCAAGGCACTCTGTAAGGTGTTTTAAATCTAAACTGATTATGATTCAGTCTCATCAATAAAGAGTAGAGGTAGATAGAGAACTGGGGGGTTACAGTTGCTGTGGTAGAATCTAACACTTAGTACAGTGGAGTGAGTGTTAGGAAGCGATTAATAAAGGAAGTAAGGCATTAAGACAGTCAGAGAAGTCTTCAGATTTCTGCACTGAGTGGGATTTGGGCTGATACAAGTGCTGAATCCACCTCTGCCTCTTCTGTCACAGAGAACACTTGCAAGGGCAGCTTTCTGTTGATCGTCTTCTATTATTTCACCTTTCCACTTTTGATTTTGTGTAGGTGTCAGTGGTAACTGGATCGAGATTGCCTATGGTACGAGTTCTGGCGCAGTACGCGTCATTGTGCAGCACCCAGAGACGGTTGGGTCGGGCCCTCAGCTTTTTCAGACATTCACTGTTCACCGAAGTCCTGTCACAAAAATCATGCTGTCAGAGAAGCATCTGGTATCAGGTGAAATGATTTTATTGGTATTGGTAAGGTGGGCTGCCTCATATGAAACCTTGCCTGGGGTATAATTTTCTAGACTTCTACAAATTAAAAAAATACAAAAGCAGTGTTTTATGTATAGGCATACCAAAAAATGGTAGAAAAGTTTAATAAGAAATACTGTGATTATCTCTTAATACTGTGAAAATATCATGATTTTCTTTGATCTTGTCTAGCTGTAGTATACATAAATTTAGAAGGTATTGTATCTTTTATTTACTCTCTTTTAATAGTGTGTTCTTATGGTATGTTTTACTTCAGAAAATTTCTCAATCCTGTTAAGAATTTTTTATTAGAGAAATTTATATGAATTTAATATAAATTTGGTTGTATTGTCTTAAGGTTTAATGCTAAAGTTAGTAGAATGTTGGTAGTCTAACATCAACTACTAATGTTAAAAATTAGAAAACGTGTAAAAAGGTGTGAAGAAAATAACATTTGTGGGTTTATTGTTTTTCGCAGTCATAGAGGGCTTCCCCCGTGGCTTAGTTGGTAAAATTGGTAAAGAGTCTGGCTGCAATGTGGGAGACTTGGGTTCGATCCCTGGGTTGGGGAGATCCCCTGGAGAAAGGGAAAGGCTCCCCATTCCAGTATTCTGGCCTGGAGAGTTCCATGGACTGTATAGTCCATGGGGGGGCAAAGAGTTGGACATGATTTAGGGACTTTCTATTCTATGTAGTCATAGATTTTTAAAAATTTTAGATACAAATTTAATATTTAAAAAAATAGTTACAGATTTTAAAGCAAAATTAGGATGACACAGCATAAAATGATCAAAAAGTAAAATTCCACTGTGAAATTATTGTATATGATAGACAATTTCTGAAAGACCTTACAAAAATTGAATTATCAGGTATATCAGTAGCATTTGCATTTATAAAACAATTTTGCATTAAATCTTTTGTAGATCAGTTCCTGCCTAATTTAAATTTTTATAAACATTATTTTCATATATCAACTTTTGTTTATATGAAGACTACCTAATATAAAAAGGTGATGCATCTTTCTCTAATTAAACATCAAATGGAGCTGAAATACCTTGTCCATATATGGATGGATGATGGGTAAAAGGGTAGATGGATGGATGACTGCTTTTATTGAATGTCTCACTGTTTTGGATATAATGATGCCTTCCAGCAACAAGCTCTTTTTTAAATCTTTTATAAAGCAGTACTCATCTAACATCTGCCTCACTGAGGAGTCTTTCTTGCTCTGTATGGCTGGTTCTTCCTCTTTTGCCCAGTTACTAAGTGTTGGTTTGCCTTAAATCTTTTTCTAGATTCTCCATTTTTATTTGTCTGTACTTTCTTTCCCTGGTGATTTGAATGCTGTCATCTATATGCCAGTGACTTCCAGACTTTCCTTCCACCTGTGACCATCCACAGACTTCCAGACTTGTGTATACAGTGCTTGTCCTTAGGATTTGGTTGTAGGTTTAAGAGGCATCTCTAAATTAACCTGGTGGATAAAATGGTACTTTTGATTTCTCTCTCAAAAGCCATCTTATTACACAGTATCACTAATCTTTTATACCCAGGCTGAAAATCTAGGAATCAGGCTTGATTCCTCCCTTTCTGTCGCCTCCCTGCCTCCCATGTGGAATCCATCAGTAACTCCCGTGTCTTTGCTTGAGCATGTATCACACGTCTGAGTACTTCACTGTGTGTCCATTGCTGCCAACCTGGTAGCTCAGGTCAGCATTTCTCCCCTGGGTTGCTGAGCTTCTCAGTTTTTCCCTGTTTCTGTCTTGGCTCTCTATGGTTCACGTTCCACACAACAGGCAGAAATATCTTTAGAAATGCAAACCAGGTCTGACTTGCCGATGGCTTCCTAGTGTATCGTAGAAGAAGTAACTTAATGCAGCGCTTCCTGTTCTGGACCCTGCTTAGCTTTCGGGTCTCTTCTCTCAGCCTCCCTTGTCACTTTCCTTATTGCGCATGGTACCCTAGCTCATTGGCTCTTCTATTTCTTGAAAATGCCTTAGAACCTCTGACCTTCTTCTTTTCATTTGAAATGTGTTTTCCTAGATATTTGTTTGGCTGCCTCTCCTTGGCATTCAAGTCCCACTTCAAACTCCTCCTCATGAGGCCTCCTTGGCCACTTGGTCTAACCTAGCCAGACCTCTGTCCAGTCAGCTTTTGCTGTCAGTATCCATTTGTTTTCTTCACAGACTGTTGCTTTCTGATCTCTCTCTCTCTCCCTCTTTTAGAATATAGGTTTCTACAGCAGCAGAAACTTTTGTTCTCCACCCTGTCCTCAGCACTTAACGTAGTTCTTGTGAATAAACTAATGAAACGACACAATATGACCCTGTGAGAAAAACAGACTATTCTTGCTAGACCATTTTGATATTTAAATGACAGTGCGCACTAAAGAGCAGTTAATACTGTTTTGCTGGTAATGATGTTAGTGTTGGATGTGATGTCTAAGAATTACTTGGTGAAGTTTGCTTTGTAACAAATATCTGTATAGGTTTGAAATATAAATTTGTCAAGAAAAATATCCAGTTTAGCCAAAAATCTGGGGTATTTTATATGTGCTCAACTGTATTACTCTGCCACCTGGTGGATATGCACGTATATGTAATGACGTTCTGTCTCTCTTAGTGTTAGTTTCAGTGCTGTGAATGATTACAACATTGTAAATGATTAGTTTCAATGTTATAAATGTATGATGATTATTCATACTAACAGATTTCATAATTGCTAAAAATATTTCAGTTATTTTTCTGAATCCCCTTAAGTTTAATAATGAAATCAGGAAATTATTTCCCATGAAGTTGATTATAGCCTAGAACTAAGTGTCTTCTTTTTCACTAGAAAACTAGTATTCCGAGAATTGAGAATTTTGCTGTATAATATGTACACTTTTTATTCTTATTGCTGTTTGCTAAAATTAAATTTCTAAACTTCTGTTTAAAATGTGCAACTGTGACACCTATCCAGGAGGAAATGTGTGTATAGAAGAAATTTTGGATAATTTCATAGTATATACTGATGCTATATATAATGCTATATATATATAATAAAAGACAAGTTAGTAAATTTTTTAAAGCATGCCACAAAAGTACAGTTCTTGGATTAATGTTATAGTTGTTTATATATTTTAATAGGGTATCTATTCAGACAAAACCAACAGAAACAGATTACTTATTCAGAGATATCTCAGTATATAACTGTTTAATATTATTACTATGGAAAAATAAGCTAATTGGAATAAGTTACTTAAATACAGTCTCATATATAAAAATAATTGTCAACTTTAGTATTGAAATCTTAGTTTTCCGTGATGTAACTGAATGAGCAGCAAGTTTTGGGACAAATGTCATTTGTGCTAGTAAATTTTCAGTAACTCCTGGTCTTAATTGTTTGATATTTGAGTAACATAAGCAGAAACCGTTTATATGGTTGGAAAAAATAAAGTAGGCAACTTGTCTACAGTGTAGTTTACCAACAGAACAGAAAATATTCAACATTTTTTTTACATACACTTTTTTTTTAACCTTTTCTAAATCTATACCCTATAGGCTACTTTTATAAGGATCCATAGATTAACTTACATACCTTATATTTGCAGCAAGGTAAACCATATTCTGTTATCTCATTTTTGTTGGCTAGGTACAAATTTAAGTATGATTTTAAGATAAGTTGTTTTGTCACTCAAAATGTGCTGTGATCTACTTATTGTAGATCATAGTGAAAAAAGTTAAAATGAATTTATAAAAGTGATGTTGTTGGTGCTCTTACAATCTGTATTTAAAAACTCTTGTGTGTTCTCTTTCTCTCCTAGTTTGTGCAGATAATAATCATGTCCGGACATGGACAGTAACACGATTCAGAGGAATGATCTCTACTCAGCCGGGTTCTACTCCTTTAGCATCGTTCAAGATCCTGTCTCTGGAGGAGACAGAAAGCCACGGAAGCTACTCCTCTGGGAACGACATAGGTGGTCATTCTCAAGTACTATGAAGGCAGTGCTGAAGAAGTGTATTATTGGTAGTAGGAACCTAAAAAAAGAGTTGTAAATATAAATTCTTCATTTTCACTTTTAAACTTATTTAAAACAGAAGCTTAGTGTGTTTTTCTGATTAAGTTCTCTAAAGTCAAACAATTATACAGATGATATTTTTTGACTTTATGATGGTACAAAAGTGTGACAGTCATTCAGTAGAACCAGTACTTTGAAGTTTGATCTTTTCCCGGGCTAGGGATGTGTGGTACCATATTCCTCCGTGATGCTGGGCAGCAGCAGCAGGCCTGGTAAGTTCCCAGTCAGCCCCATGACCACAAGGGTAAACAAGTGATATGCTTGGAATCAGTCTGTATGCACACAGCCATTCTCTTTCTCACTTTCAGTATTCAGTAAGTTACATGAGGTGTTCAACACTTCATCATAAAATAGGTTTTGTGTTAGATGGCTTTGCCCACCTGAAGGCTAATGTAAGTGTTCTGAGCACATTTACTCTAGGCCAGGCTAAGTTGTGATGTTTAGTACTAAATGCAGTTTTGACTTAATGGTATTTTCAGTATTGTAAGTCATAACCCCATCATAAGCTCAGGAAGATATGTATTATGGAATTATTTTTAGTTGTTAAAAAGTTGAGAGCAGATTTTTCATCTTTATTAGCGTTTCCTAAGTAGCCAAAGATGGAGAAGCTCTATACAGTCAGCAAAAACAAGACCAGGAGCTGACTGTGGCTCAGATCATGAACTCCTTATTGCCAAATTCAGACTGAAACTGAAGAAAGTAGGGAAAACCACTAGACCATTCAGGTATGACCTAAATCAAATCACTTATGATTATAGAGTGGAAGTGAGAAATAGATTTAAGGGCCTAGATCTGATAGCTAGAGTGCCTGATGAACTATGGAATGAGGTTCGTGACATTGTACAGGAGACAGGGATCAAGACCATCCCCATGGAAAAGAAATGCAAAAAAGCAAAATGGCTGTCTGGGGAGACCTTACAAACAGCTGTGAAAAGAAGAGAAGCGAAAAGCAAAGGAGAAAAGGAAAGATATAAGCATCTGAATGCAGAGTTGCAAAGAACAGCGAGAAGAGATAAGAAAGCCTTCCTCAGCGATCAATGCAAAGAAATAGAGGAAAACAACAGAATGGGAAAGACTAGAGATCTCTTCAAGAAAATTAGAGATACCAAGGGAACACTTCATGCAAAGATGGGCTCGATAAAGGACAGAAATGGTATGGACCTAACAGAAGCAGAAGATATTAAGAAGAGATGGCAAGAATACACAGAAGAACTGTACAAAAAAGATCTTCATGACCCAGATAATCACGATGGTGTGATCACTGACCTAGAGCCAGACATCCTGGAATGTGAAGTCAAGTGGGCCTTAGAAACCATCACTATGAACAAAGCTAGTGGAGGTGATGGAATTCCAGTTGAGCTATTTCAAATCCTGAAAGATGATGCTGTGAAAGTGCTGCACTCAATATGTGAGCAAATTTGGAAAACTCAGCAGTGGCCACAGGACTGGAAAAGGTCACTTTTCATTCCAATCCCAAAGAAAGGCAATGCCAAAGAATGCTCAAACTACCACACAATTGCACTCATCTCACAAGCTAGTAAAGTAATGCTCAAAATTCTCCAAGTCAGGCTTCAGCAATATGTGAACCATGAACTTCCTGATGTTCAAGCTGGTTTTAGAAAAGGCAGAGGAACCAGAGATCAAATTGCCAATATCCGCTGGATCATCGAAAAAGCAAGAGAGTTCCAGAAAAACATCTATTTCTACTTTATTGACTATGCCAAAACCTTTGACTGTGTGGATCACAATAAACTGTGGAAAATTCTGAAAGAGATGGGAATACCAGACCACCTGATCTGCCTCTTGAGAAATTTGTATGCAGGTCAGGAAGCAACAGTTAGAACTGGACATGGAACAACAGACTGGTTCCAAATAGGAAAAGGAATACGTCAAGGCTGTATATTGTCACCCTGCTTATTTAACTTATATGCAGAGTACATCATGAGAAACGCTGGACTGGAAGAAACACAAGCTGGAATCAAGATTGCCGGGAGAAATACCAATAACCTCTGATATGCAGATGACACCACCCTTATAGCAGAAAGTGAAGAGGAACTAAAGAGCCTTTGATGAAAAGTGGAAGAGGAGAGTGAAAAAGTTGGCTTAAAGCTCAACATTCAGAAAACGAAGATCATGGCATCCGGTCCCATCACTTCTTGGGAAATAGATGGGGAAACAGTGGAAACAGTGTCAAACTTTATCTTTTTGGGCTCCAAAATCACTGCAGATGGTGACTGTGGCCATGAAATTAAAAGATGCTTACTCCTTGGAAGGAAAGTTATGACCAACCTAGACAGAATATTAAAAAGCAGAGATATTACTTTGCCAACAAAGGTCCATCTAGTCAAGGCTGTGGTTTTTCCAGTTGTCATGTATGGATGTGAGAGTTGGACTGTGAAGTAAGCTGAGCGCCAAAGAATTGATGCTTTTGAACTGTGGTGTTGGAGAAGACTCGAGAGTCTCTTGGATTGCAAGGAGATCCAACCAGTCCATTCTGAAGGAGATCAGCCCTGGGATTTCTTTGGAGGGAATGAAGCTGAAACTCCAGTACTTTGGCCACCTCATGCGAAGAGTTGACTCATTGGAAAAGACTCTGATGCTGGGAGGGATTGGGGGCAGGAGGAGAAGGGGACAACAGAGGATGAGATGGCTGGATGGCATCACTGACTCAATGGACGTGAGTCTGAGTGAACTCCGGGAGTTGGTGATGGACAGGGAGGCCTGGTGTGCTGCGATTCATGGGGTCGCAAAGAGTCGGACACGACTGAGTGACTGAACTGAAGTGATACCATCTCCAAATACCACTTTTTTAAAAATTAGAAGCCATGATGGGTATACACATTTGAAACTTGAAATACTTTTTTTCCATAGTTGCTAATAATTAACCTGAAAATAACTTTGAAGCTGGAAAGGGGCTGATGTTCTTAGATTCTGAGAGTGGTTTTGATGGCATTTGTCAGGAAATAGTATAGCATGTCTCTACTGAAAGGCTCTGATTTTAGCAAAAGGTATATAAAGTTAAATCAGTTTCTCCATACGCCATAACATACCATATATACACACACAGAATCTTCACAGAAGTAGATTCTTTTCTGTAAAGATCCGTTTGAAACAATCTGTAATGTATATGTGCTATACCCACCATACTTTTAATAGTTCTATAGGACCTGTTCGTTAATGTGCCTTCTAGATCACCTGTATAGGCAGAACTGGTGGAATGTAAGGAGTACATGAGAATTGTTTATGCATGAAACTATTAAATGAATATGCACCCACAGTAAAGACTTCAAAATAGTTATCTTTAAAAAATGTAAGCTGCTTATGAGAATTGTACAACCGGTCTTAGTATTTTTAGAGCGAGAACTGCTCAGTGTTGTCAGTTTTAACAGTTGCCCTGTGAATCCACTTCCAACTGTGATGACAGACACTGAAAGTTTACAGTTTTGACAACAAAGTTTTTTTTTCCAACTTCATTGAGATATAATTGACAAGTAACATTGTGTAACTGAAAGGTATAGCATTGACATATTTATTGAGTGCTTTTGTTCCAGGCATTAGAAATCTAAAAAATTGGAAAAAACATCAACTTAAACTTATATCAGTGTTTTCTGTTTTCTGATGAAGGACCTTTTGGAGAGCGAGATGATCAACAGGTGTTTATCCAGAAAGTTGTTCCCATCACTAATAAACTGTTTGTAAGACTGTCATCTACTGGGAAAAGGTAACACTTTACTGAAAAGATTCTATGTTCAGAAGTCAATGTTTGTGTTACAAAAGGGGAAGTAATTGACAGTGGTAAAAGTGAGCAGGGAGAAGAACCTGTAAAATCTTTTAAAGGAGGAGGTAACTCTAAGGACTCTATCCTACAGGAAAAATTAAAAGAGCCAAATCATATGTTTATTTTCACACATTTAGGCTTTCTGTACTTTTTAAAATTTTTATTTTTTTGAAATATGATTGCTTTACACTATTTATATTCTATAGCAAAGTGATTGTTTTTTATACATACACACACACAGCTTTTTCATATTCTTTACCACTATGGTTTGTCACAGGATTTTGTATATAGTCCCCTGTAGTTAATGGCACCCCACTCCACTATTCTTGCCTAGAAAATCTCATGGACAGAGGAGCCTGGTGGACTACAGTCCATGGGGTCCAAAGAGTCAGACACCACTGAGCGACTAATAAACACGGTTTGCGTCTTCTAAGCTCAAACCTACCATCCATCCATCCTCTGCCTTGCAGCCACAAGTCTGTTGTCTGTCTGCGAGTCTGTTTCTATTTCATTCGTGTCATATTTTAGATTCCTACACATACGTGATGTCATGTGGTATTTGTTTTTCTCTGACTTCTTAGTGTGATAATCTCCGGGTCTATCCCTGTTACTCAAAAGACATCATTTCATTCTTTTTAAGGCTGAGTAATAGTTCATTGTGTGTAACTACATTATCTTCTCTATCCATCGGTCTGTCACTGGGTATTTAGGTTATTTCCATGTGTTGACTGTTGTAAACAGTGTGGTTGTGTATGTAGGGATGCATGTATCTTTTTGAATTATAGTTTTGTCTGGATATATATGCCCAGGAGTGGGATTGCTGGATCCTATGGCAACTCTTGTTGTAGTTTAAGGAACCTCCATAGTGTTCTCTACACTGGCTTTACCAGTTTACATTCCTGCCAACAGTGCATGAAGGTTCTCGTTTCTGCACATCCTCTCCAGCATTTTGTGATTTGTAGATATTTTTAATGATGGCAATTCTAACCTGTGTGAGCTGGTACCTCATTGTAGTTTTGATTTGCATTTCTCTAATAAGCAGCAATAATGAGCATCCTTCCACATGCCTGTTGGCCATCTGTAGGTCTTTGGAGAAATGTCTATTTACGTATTCCTGCTTTTGATTGGGTTGGTTTTTTTAGTTTTATGAGCTGTTTGTATATTCTGGAAATTAAGCCCTTGTGGGTCAAATCACTTGCAAATACTTTTTCTCAGTTTGTAGGTTTTGTTTCCATTTTGTTTATGGTTTCTTTTGCTGTACAAAGGCTTGTGAGTTTGATTAGATCCAGTTTGTTTGTTTTTATTTCTATTGTCTTGGGCAACTGACATCAAAAAACATTTTATTAGATGTTTGTACAATTTGTCAGTAGGTTTGGCCTGCGTTCTCTTCTAGTTTTATGGTATCGTGTATTTACATTAAGTCTTGAAGCCATTTGAGTTTATTTTTGTGCGTGGTGTGAAGGTGTGCGCTGCCTGCACGTGACTGTCCCTGCTGCACGTGCTGTGTGCGTTCACTGCCTGCACGTGACTGTCCCTGCTGCACGTGCTGTGTGCGTTCACTGCCTGCACGTGACTGTCCCTGCTGCACGTGCTGTGTGCGTTCACTGCACGTGACTGTCCCTGCTGCACGTGCTGTGTGCGTTCACTGCCTGCACGTGACTGTCCCTGCTGCACGTGCTGTGTGCGTTCACTGCACGTGACTGTCCCCGTTTTCTTAATTCTCTTGACAGTGGGCCCCTGTGTCCAGAACGTCCCCCTGCAGGCAGATACCAAAATCCCACCATACTCAGGTCCCATATATAAAATGATACAGTGCACTCAGCCCTCTGTCTGTGTGGGTTCCACATCACGGAGAGCTGACTATAGTTGTTCTAAACAGGAATCAAGATTTTAAAAAATATTCTGTCAGTTCATACGTAATATTGAAAAATGATCATCTTAATAAACAGAAAAAAACATTCGATAGTTTGGCAACCATTTGATTAAAAAAAAAGAATCCTAGCACTTAATAAAGCCACATTCTTTAACCTGATGAATAATATCTGCAAAAGTAATTATACAAACTTCACACTCAGCTGTAAAATGTTACAAGCTTTTCCCTTGAGGTTGGGAATGAGACTGGGATAGCTTCTATCACTCTGTGTGGGCACTGCAGGAGTCAACTCTTCCCCTCCCTCTCCGTTTCCCTGCCTGCTGGGAAGCTCAACTAAGCTTCATATTCTTTGCCTGTGTCTCTCTTATTAATATGAATTGTATTTCCTCTTCATTTTTTGACCTTGCATTTGCCTGGCATTAATTGTTCTTAATCTTTTTTTCTTTTTTTTAAAGTGGGCTGGGATAAATATTTCAATCAAGTACAATTTTGTTAACCTTTCTATGACTTTGGCACATCATTTACTGACATTATTTATTGGTCTTCTCATTTGTCAAATGTGGATTACTATTTATCTTTTATGGAAAAAAAAATCAATGAAAATAACTTCAAAGCATTTTAATAACTAACAATATTAATTTATTGGAGGATACTGTTTAGACATCTCCATATAGCTGTACATTTCTGGTTTTAGATTTTTAAAATTTTCACAGAAATGTTAAATGATTTCAAGTTTTTTTTTTTCTAGTATCATGCCTGCTTGCTTTCTTTATGCCTTTTTAGTTTAGTAACTTCCTTTTGAATAATTGCTTAATTCTCATCAAGGCTCTTTTAAATTTTCTTTTAAGATTGATTTATTTGTCTTAGTTCAGTTACTTAATACATTGTTTTATAAGAGCCTTTTCTCTAGGTTCAAAGAAACAAGCCTTGAATTTTATGGACTTTCTTTGATCCCTTTAAATCTGTTTTATATATGTGGAATATTTGACTATAACTTTGAAAAAAGGCAATTTTAAAAGTCTGAATTACAAAATGTGATTGGTTCTCCATAGTTAACAGCTGCACACTATGTTTTGCAGAATCTGCGAAATCCAAGCTGTTGACTGTACTACAATATCCTCATTTACAGTAAGAGAATGTGAGGGCTCCAGCAGGATGGGCTCCAGGCCAAGGCGGTACTTGTTCACAGGCCACACCAACGGCAGCATTCAGATGTGGGACCTGACCACCGCCATGGATATGGTCAACAAAAGCGAGGATAAGGGTATGTTCCTTAAGGAACAGTGTTCGTCACAGGGTAGGCTTTGGATGCAAATGATTACAGTGGTGTATGTTTTCCTAAGACGTAGGTGGTCCAACTGAAGAAGAACTACTCAAATTACTGGATCAGTGTGACCTGAGCACATCTCGCTGCGCCACTCCTAATATCAGTCCAGCAACTTCTGTGGTTCAGCATAGCCGTCTTCGCGAATCAAGTTCTAGGTAGGTTCATGCACTGAATCGATTGCTTTTTGGAAAATTGGCTAAAATACTGTAATCACATAACCTTTTAAAACCAAATTTTTCAAAGTACATTTTAAAATCATACTTTGTCACTATTCAATTTTTAAAAACTTTTTTAAATAAAGTTCAATTTAGATGTCTGTTAACGTGATCAAGAATTCATTCAAAGGAAATTAGAAAAATCACATGTCCCCTTAGATGCTATGTGGAACTTTTGTTCCTATTGTCTCAGGGACATATTAACCAAAATTACCCCTTTAGTCTTAAACAGTATGTACTTTAATACAATGACATGTTTGCTTTTAGTTAAGCATATTTTTGAAAAATCCCAAAATGTGAACTAAGGGCCACATACTGAAACTATATTAGTTCCACATTGATTTTAAAGGTGTTTTTCCCCTGGCTTTTTTCAGCTATTTAGGAATCTAGCTTCATTGTGAATATATGTATGGTATTATTTGCATTGTTAATTTTATACACATAGTATATAGAGTGCTTAAGATGTATTTTTATATAGCATGCTAAGATACATTTTTATGTATAATATTCTTTATATATATTTAAACTGGTAGTTTATTAGATGTGCCCCTGAAAATTCCCAAGACGACATGTGACTTTTGTATTTCAGTCTTCAGCTCCAGCACCATGAAACCATCCACGAAGCAGCTACTTATGGCTCCATTAGGCCTTACAGAGAAAGTCCTTTGTTAGCAAGAGCGAGGAGGACTGAGAGCTTTCACAGTTATAGGGACTTCCAGACTGTGAATTTGAACAGAAACATAGAAAGAGCTGTCCCTGAAAATGGTAACTTGGGTCCAATACAAGCCGAAGTTAAGAGGGCAGCGGGGGAATGTAATGTGTCTGAGAGGAAGTCTCCTGGAACAGAAGTTAAAAGCTTGAGAGAATCAGATAGTGTAGTGGAAGTTCATAGACTAGCCGAAGGTTTTCTGGAATCCAAGAAAAGGTCATCAGAAGATGAAAATGAAAATAAAGTGGAGTCACGGAAGAAAGGAGGGTTTGAAGGAGGAGGATTCCTCGGAAGAAAGAAAGTCCCTCACTTGGCATCTTCACCAAGTACGTCTGATGGAGGAACTGACTCACCTGGTACTGCATCCCCGTCTCCTACAAAGACTGCGCCCTCTCCTCGGCACAAGAAAAGTGATTCTTCAGGTCAAGAGTACAGCTTGTGACAACTCAGCAAAGTGAGTAGTAGTTTCGTTATTCAGAAGAGAGTTAAACTCTACTGGATTTCAATTAGCTTTTACACCAAAACTTTACATATTAAGATTGGACTTCATTTAGTATCATCTTTTTGACAGAGTTACCTGGGTTAAGGAGATAAAATAACCATATCTCATCTGATCTTTTGGAAATTTTTTTTAGTTTTACAGGCACATTTAATAGATCATTTGTAAAGAAGGAGTCCATTTCCATGTTTATCTACTCTGGATTTTGGAAGCATAGTATTAATACCATGTCTCAATAAGATGGTGCCCATTATAGATGACCATCCCCTTAGAGTGTGAGAATCAACAGACTGCATTCCTTATGCTGATTTTGCCTGAGCTTTGTCTTGCAATGTTCTGTGTAACAAATTCCATAATTCTCTTTGGAACTTAATCTCCCAACCCTTACTGTGACTGCAGAGTGGTTTACCAGGTATTTAATGAGGTGCTATGTTTGTGGAAAAATATGTAATTCAAAAACACTATTGAATACCAGATTGCTCTGTGTAGTACTGAGTCCTTTAGGATAATTTTAATTGTGGTCATTTTCTGATTCTCATTGTTGGAGTACTTAAGTCTTGGCAAGCATTACCAATATTAAATGTCAAAAATCCATTTAAACTTTCTTTAAAGTTGGAGCAACTGTTTGAACAGATGAAATAAAGACAGTTTCGAGTGCCCAGAAAAGAAAACTACCAATTACTAATTTGCCTTGTTTGAGGAGCCACCATATCATATTTTTTTCTTGTGTTAATAATGAAGATAATTAAATTAGAATGTGGCCATTTTGTTAAACTTAAGAGACTGCACTTCTGCATTTTTGGTTAAAGGTTTTGGCTGCTATAGAAATTTTATTTTAAATATAAGAACAAAAAAATCTTTTGTACTTTGATTTAATTGATTTCCAAATTTCTGCAAGTAAGGTAATTGTAAATTTAAAGCATTAAGCATTTATTGATGAATAATGTATATATTCCCATTCTGAGAAATATAAGTGGGTCAAGTCAAAATAAATTCTTTAAAGTTTATTATATTGCCAGTGGTTTCATAGACACTTTCTTGTAATTATTTGTCAAGTAAGGCAAATAAAAATGATTAAGACTAGGTGTTTTCAGTTATTTAAGGAATAGTAATCCTGTTTAAAGTGTACTTAGGTTTTGTTCATGCTTTGCTTCCTCCCATAATAAAGGAAAGAGGGAGGATCTTATATGTATGAAAACTAACTTGTATTGTCAGGGAAAAGGGTACACAAAGCATAATTTCAGTATTACCAAGGATTGTATTTATCTCTTAAACCCTTTTTCTCATTATTATACTCATGTAAAAAGTTGGGTGGGCAAGTAAGAAAACTAAAAATTAAATACTTACCCAGTCTTTTCCAAGAGTAAAAGGGCTCTTTATGGGATTTTAGTGTAATTCTGAAAAACAAAAGAACACCTGCAGCGGCAGCTCACTCTAGTTATTCTGTCAATATTTGCACTACAGTCAGGTTGTTTTTCTTCCCTGTAAAAAGAGCTTGCACCTTGATGGTGTAGCAGAAATTTGAGTCTATTCTGGCACGTAACTTTGTAAACTTCAGCAGATTATAATGAAAAATCTTAGGCATAGCAGGGATAGTTTTCTTTTTTAGTCCAAAAGGGGGAAAACCTCCAGAACCACCTGCACCGTGTGAACCTCTCTCACTTCTTAGGAGAACAGGAGCACTGTCCATTGTGTGAGGAGGAATAAGATGTCAGAAAAAAGGCCACGTGAGGACGTGAGAGAAGATGGCCGTCTACAAGAGAGCTCTCACCAGAAACCAATCTCCATGGCACCTTGATGCCAGGCTCACAGCCTCCAGAACCATGAACAGATTTTTCAGCCGAGGTGCTAGAGTAGGACTCAGTCTCCTCTCTTTGAGCACACCAAAAAAAAAAAAAAAAAAATTACATCCAGAGACATGAAGATGCAATCAAGAAAGAGGTGAAAGGACAGGTGCACTCATGGTGTAATCAGATCCCATACCACCCAGCTGGACAACCCTCAGACTGGAGAATAATTAAATCACAGAACTTCTCCCACAGGAGTGGAAGCTGAGCCCCATGCCAGGCTCCCCAGCGCAGGGGTCAGTCTCTGGAGGAGGAGCCTCCAGAGCATTGGGGTTTGCAGGCCAGCAGGGCTTAACTGCAGGAGCCCCCCAGGATGGGGGGAACCGCCTCCACCCTCGGAGGACACACACACGTGCTCAGGGCGAAAGCTGAGACTCCACACAAACCTGGGCCAGACCTACTTCCTGGTCTTGGAGGGTCTCCTTGGGAGGTGGGGGCGGCTGTGGCTGTCTGCCATCATAAAAGCTGGTGGCTGATACAGTGGGGACCTATGTGAATGCTGCGTGGAGTCAGACATTTTGAGTCCTTAGCACTGAGACCCAACAGCCTGTAAGCTCCAATGCTGGACGCCTCAGGCCAGACAACCAGAGGGGTAGGAAATGGCCCTGTCCATCAGCAGACAAGCTGCCTAGACTTCCTGACTCTCAGCCGCCCCTAGACACATCCTTTGACAGAGCTTGGCCCACCAAAGGCCCAAGACCTTGCTGCACACACCAGTAAGGAGGCATGAGCCCCTCCCACCCAGAAAACCTACACAGAGCCTCACCCATCAGGGAGCAGACGCCAGAAGCAAGGATAGTACGGTTCTGCAGAACTGAGTTTATAACACAGATCAGAGTCTACGCTAGGACCAACTGGTTCCTGATCCTCTGCTGGGACACAAAGGATATCCCCTACAAAGGGCCCCTTCTCTAAGATGGAGAAGCGTAACTAAGCTCCTACACACACAAAAATACAAACAAATGTAAACAATGAGCAGAGGAATACGTCCCAAAGGAACAAGATAAAACCCCCACAGAATAGCTAAGTGAAGTGGAGATAGCCAGCCTGTCTGTGAAAGAGTGCAGAGTAATCACCCTAAAGAGGATCCAAGAACCTGGTGAAAGAATAAAGACAAAAATTTTAATGAAGAGCTAAAGTGCAAACAGATGAACAATAATTGAAACATACACTAGAAGGAATCAATAGCAGAATAAGTGAGACAAAGAATGGAAGAAACCCCTGGGATAACGTTAAATGCACCAATGTTTGCATTATAGGTGGGTCACAGAAGGAAAAGAGGGAGAGAAAGGGCCTGAGAAAATATTTGAAGTGGTAACAGCTGAAACATGGGAAAGGAAATAGTCACCCAGCACAGACAGTCCCATACAGGATAAGCCCAAGGAGGAACATGCTGAGACACACAGTAGTCAGACTGACCAAAAAAAAAGACAAAAAGAAAAGATTAAAAGCAACAAGGGGAAGAGCAACAAATAACATACATGGGAGTCCCCTAAGACCGTCAGCTGATTCTTCAGCAGAAACTCTGCAATCCAGAAGGCATGATATATTTAAAGTGATGAAAGAGAGAATCCTACAACCAAGAATACTCTACCTAGCAAGGCTCTTGTTCAGATTTGACAGAGAGATAGAAAGCTTTATACACAAGCAAAAGCTAAGAATTCAGTACCGTCAAACTAGCTTTACAGCAAAAGCCAAAGGAAGTGGAAAAGCCCAAAACACTAGAAACAAAATTACCCTTGGGAAAGCTCACTGGTAAAGGCAAACTTCAAAATACAGAGCAAATATTAACAGACATAAAAGGAGAAATGGACAGTAACACAATAACACTGGGGGGACTTGAACATCCCACTTACCTAAATGGGCAGATCGTCCATCCAGACAGAAAATTAGTAAGGAAACAGGCCTTAAATGACACAATAGCTTAGATAGGCTTAATTGATATTTATAGGACATTCCATCCGAAAGCAGGAGAATACACTTTCTTCTCAAGTGCACACAAAACATTGTCCACGATAGATCACATCTTGGATCACAAATCAAGCCTCGGTAAATTTAAGAAAACTGAAATTGTAATCAAGTATCTTTCCCAGCCTCGGTGCTATGAGATTAGAAATCAGCTGTAAGAAAAAAACTGCAAAACACACAAACGTGGAGGAAAAAAATGAATCTATGTATATACTTTGTGTGACAGATGAAAAACAACAGAATTATAATTCTCATGATGTCAAGTTTTCCCAGTAATTATGAAATAAGTATTTTCATGTCAACTGGATAAGTATTGTTATCCTCTTTCAAGATGAGATTACCAAGGCCCTCTGAGGATCAATAGCTTCACCACAAAGCTCCTTAGCTACTGAGCCACCTCATGAACCCACATCTGTCTCTGCAGCCTGTGGTCTTTTTCTGGCTTTCTCATCCAGGCTTACATATCAGAGCCACGTGAGGTTATCTGCTAAATATGTATCTCTGCCGGTTGGGACTCACGTCTTACAAAATGTGTTACATTGATTCTAATGTACATCGATTATTCAGAATATCCTGTTTTCTTAAATGGGCTCACCTTTATCATTATGTGTAAACTGTAAATACAACCCAGAGCTGTTAAGAGTATTTTTTCATAAATATATTAAATCAAACTTGGTTCACAGTTAAATATTTATTAAGCAAACCACCTTTCGATTAATTACATGATATCTGTGCATTGGAAATAAACTACTATTCACGTGTGACATAATTAAGTTCCTACTCACTGAATTATTCCACCTGGACTACGTTTTATTTACAGGTTGTTCAGGTTGAATTATATTGATGCCAAGATGATTTTTAGGTCAGCATAAGGTACCAATACAGATCTCACATTCAGGCAGCAATGACAACAGATCATCGATAAGTGCAGTTCTTAGTTGAGCTTACGCAAGCATAGCTGTGCGCTCTCATCAGTTACTGTTAGACACCATACAGCAGGTCTTGAAAATGAAGCTGAGCATGTGATGGGACCAGAGCCAGGAGGTGTACAGAGAGCTGTCTGCTGTCGCCTCTGCAAAGGAGAAGTGGGCAAGGACCGGAGTCCCAGTGCACAGCATGTATTCTTTCAGGTTCTTCACAAAACCGGGTCTCCACATGAGGAACACCTGGAGGCTTTTAGAAGTACTGACACCTCAGTGCCACCCCAGACCAGTTGAATCAGAATATCTAGGGGTGAGTCTGACTGTTGAGTAGAGGCTTGGCACCGGGTACCACCTAAAGCAGGAAGACAACATCGTGTGCTTCTCTGAAATCGATACAAGTCATGTTCAGAGTTGTTGCGGGGTTGGTGTGGGTGGAAGCCATGCAGGCTTCTGTCCCCTGTGAGCCAGGGGATCAAAACGTGAACGAGTCAGCTAATGAATTCATGGATTCGTTTGTAGCAGTTCTAACGAGGGGGCAGAACTTGGGCTTAACACTGGTCTGCGCTTTTGACACTTACTGTTGGCAAGGCTTGTCCAGGAGTTGGTCATTCTGAGGAGCTGCTCTTTCGCAAATTGGGATAAAGTCTCAGTGCCCTCAAAGTCCATGGTCTTTCTTTGACTGCTGGACAGTTAGTGTGATTCCTCATTTTCAGGCAGAATAGGCAAAGTTATTCCTTGTGCTCCAAGTTTTGACAGCTCAGCTTTGGGGTAATCTACTTATCTCTGAATGTAATTCACAAAATATGTCCAACAATTGTGTTTGAGATATACAGACTCAAAAGTAATTTCCCAGAATCATTAAGACCTCTAAGAATGAAGAAGAGGTTTTCTTACAGTGTTTTCTGTGAAGAATAAACTTAAATACTTTTCATTTTATGTTTACTTGGGGAGGAAAGTGTTTCTTGAGGTAGGACTTACCAATAACTTTCTAATCCAAATAGAGTATATAACAAAAACTTTTTGACTCATGGAAATTGGTCATTAGTCACTTTAACAGTTAAAGTACCAATTTCTCCTTTTAATGATTCTAGTAGTTCTCTGAAATGAAGGAATATAGGACAGATATGTTAAACATGTATATTTATGTGTTATTTTAAACATTTTCAAAGCTGGAAGGAACATAAATTTTCTTCTTTAATTCCACGTAGGCTAGTTAAAAATGCAAATAAAACAGTAGTTTCCATATAGAATGTGCCAAGGTGAAGGTATTCCTGGGTATTCAGTGAATTGACAGAATTCTATAAAAAGTAATGACTAGAGTGTCAAAATTATGTAAAATATCAAAACAGTTCATTTTTCTCTTTGAAATATATAAGTTAGCTGCTTGTTCCTCAGATTTTTAGAAGATTCATACATGTAAGAACAGACATTTATAAGTATATGTGGTTTGGTAAATACTTATCCCTAAACATCATAATCAAATAGAAACCTACACAGTCAAATGTATAGCCTCAATGCAGTTTGTTTCTCTTTGAGTGTTTCAGCTTGATCTGACATTGGGATTTGATTTTGCAGCTGTTACTAGAATGGTTCCTCACTGGTTTATTTCAACTTCCATAAACCAGGAGCTGAGAGCAGAAGCAGTGTTCTGCTGCTTAAAGCAGCAGCAATGACATCCTCTCAGAAGAACCCCTTAGCTTTTAAATTAGTAACTTACCTGTAGCAACTGTGGGCCAACCTGAAATTGCCACTGAATATTCATTTAAATAGCCGTGTCACTGCCAAACATAGCCAAGTGACAGTTACGTGCTTAGTGTCCTCAAAATAAGGAGAGCAAAATAAGCATTTTCACTTGGACATAAAATTTCAGAAACCCCTCATTTTAGACTGCCAGAAAAACAACTTAGACCTCGATTAGGGAGAAATAATTTCAAAAACACTCATCTTTAAAGGATTACAACATGACAAGCAATAGCTTTTCAGCATTTATGATATCTGATAACCCAGTGGTGATGGGGGGTGGGGCCTGCATCCAGCTTATGTCTTACAGGTTTCCATCCTTCACAGGTGGGTGTCGGTGAATGTGGTGTGTTCCTTAGTCACAGAGCTGAAACCCTTGATGGCGTTCATCAGGTCCTCTTCATCCACATACTGAAAAGACACCAGTCCTCACTGGTTAGGATATTTGCTGGCAACAGTGTTACACAAAATGTGTATCTTTTGAGCATTAAAAGGTTAAGACATGGCACAGTGTAAGCCTCAGTTTTCTCATCCGAAAGTGGGGAGGTTTCATATGATTCAGTTCAGAATTTAAGCAGAAGAGCCAGAATGCAAGCTGTTGTGCTTCATTATGTCCGATCTTCTTACTGTTTTTTTTTTTTTTAATTGAATAGGGCTAGGAATACGGATTATAATGTTATAATGAACAGATAATTTGCCACATACGGATATCTTAAAAAGCTTTCACTGAATTGCTTTGCATACTGCCTATTACTAGTATGGTCAAAAGTAAGCAAAAATGTCAGCACAGTACAATAGTGAAGAATGGAGGTGCTGTAATCAGTGCTTTTAAGATCCCCAGTTCCAAAAAAAAATTACGATTAGATGTGTGTCCTTGGGTAAGAGCACACATGCATCTAGCCTTCAATGTAATATATTGAACTATATGAAATTGCCATTTTGTATGTCAAATATGATCAATTAACAAATTCTTTGTTTCAACCTAATATAATTATTCCTGACATAGAAACGTCACATCTGAAATGGAGTCACAGAATTCAGTAGTCATCATAACTTCAAACAGGCTCATGATTTTAAAGTCCTTATTATATATCATCATCCTAACAAACCAGAAGGACTATCAATTTTATTTTGTGTGTATGTGTGACTGAAATCTGGAGCCATGAAAGTTTATTTCTTGCCATTAGTTAAGGAAGTCTTTATGAAAATCATCAACATTTCAGTGAAGCAAAAGTGAGAATTAGGGGGGCAGAGAGTGAGTGAGAGTCAAATGTAGAACCAGAGCTAGGGACTCAAAAAAGTATTAGATAATGAGGAGGTTAACTTTTTGTATCCCCTGGGCTGGAGTTATGAAAAGTGAGGTTTATACATACCAATGCTCTTATATTTATCATGATTTTCTGAGTTTTTTGAAAAGAAACTATAGATCCTACTGAGAGACTCTCTTTCTCCTCTAACCATAAACGAGAAGGAAAATACGTATCTTTTTTTTTCCCTTTAGTAAAATAGGAGCTTGTACTTCATGTCTCAATTAGGCATGTTCCAGTGTTTTCAGTCATGTCCTGTCCAAGTTAATGAAGTAGAACCTGTTCATCTCTTCACTTACACATGAATGTATTTTTTGAGCCTCTATTGTGTGCCAAAAGAATAAGACAGTTTCTCCCCCACTACTCAGGCAGGTAAACGTGTCGTTACAAAATAATTGGGTAAGTGGTCAGAGGGATGAACTGAGTGTTTGGGAGATGATTGTTCTGCGGGGTACAGGAAACCATGCCACCTGTTACATACTTGTGTTTAACAAAGGCTCCAGATTAGGAAACGACTCACCAGTCCGCTGTCATGGCCCATGATGGTTTCCCACAGTGAGTCGTCTATCAAGACCTTCTTGTCTTGAATGTCCATGAGTTGGCTGACACTCCGGTGGAGAGAGCCTTGGGAATAGGTCTGACTGCCGTGACTCTGACTTGGGATGCGCAGAACAGACAGGCTTCGGTTGCTCCTAATGCTCACAGGTGTCCCAGACCGGGGGATTTTGGTATCAGCTAAGCCCTGAAGAGAAAGTTGCTCTTGGTGAGTAAGGTCTAAAGAAAATGGGCTTTAAGCAAGAGAAAAAATCATGTGTCACATTGTCAACGAAGGGAACACTGTCCCCATATCCTACACAATTGTGTACATCAGGAATACTGTAGCTCACAACTTCCTGGTAAAGTGAGATAATAAGCTAATGGTCTTATTAGACAGCCAGTGTCCTTGGGGCCTCCAAGAGCTCATGTACTGGCTGGGGCACTGGCTGTGTTTCCCTGTGGACAGGGCTGCTGCATAGCAAAGCAGTAGAGTGAGGGTGAGGGGTAGCAAGGTAAGCTCCTCATGGCCATCAGCACAGAACCTCCTCGACAACTTTCCTTTCCCAGAGAAAAAAGCAGTATTCTCTCATAGTCACTAAGTGAGCAGTTGTATTTCACTTTAAAATTCCTGGATTTATGTACAGAACTTGACTCTTACCTTCTTTTCTCATCCCACCTTGTTCCCCTTGTTGCAAAGCTTCCAAAATAAAGAGGACCCAAAACACATCAGAAAGAAAAGTACTCTAGGATTAGGTTCTAGAATGTGCCATTAAGAAATGTAGCCACTCTAAAGATCAGGTTTCTGATTGAGCTGATTTAACCAAACTGTGTGGCTTATCATCATGCAGTTGACACACCATGCAGAGATCATGCATTATGCAGCACACAGAGGTACCTCCAAGTGCACAGTGTAACTTTTTAGGGTGACATTGCTCGACACATCAGATACATCAGCCACAGAGTCAAACTGAAAACAAAAGTGGAGGATCAGTCTGTGGAACATTTAAAAACAAATGCTATGGAGGGAAGAATCAAGATGGGGGAATAAAAAGGACTTTGGGTCTCACCTCCTCCCACAAATGCATCAGAAATACATCTACACATGGATGGATTCTCACGTGATACCTTACTGAATGATGGCAGTAGATATCAGACACCCAGAAGTGCAAGAAAGAACTCCATATAACCAAGGGAAAAAGGAATCTGGATGGGACCTGGCCCCGGGGAAGGAGCCGTGGAAGAGGAAACTGTTCTGTGCCCTGGGAAGCCCCTTCACTGGCCAGGAGGTCAGTCTGGACAGAAAGCAAGCTTCAGAGACTCAGAAGATGAATGTACTGACTGGTGCTCTGGCTATGGTGGAAGCAGGCAGAAGACAGACTGGCAAAGAGGATTGGTGTTATCTTGCTGCAGTACATGGCCCAAGATGCACACCAGCCTGTACATGCAGGGGCTGGGTGCTGAAACTTGGGGTTCAGAACGGGCCCAGGGAGAGCACAGGTTGGCTACACAAAGACAGCCAGAAAGGGCTAAAGTGTGATTGCAGAAAAAGCCTGGGCCCACCCCAGCAGCAAAGTACTGTTGCTAAAGGGTGTGTGAAGGGGTGGGCGTGGCCTGCCATAATAGCCTCTTTCATCAAGCTGCCTCTAAGGGCTCTGGGAGCAGGACAGTAGGTGTTTCCATGTCTGGCACCAGTCTGGTCTCAGCAGCTATGAGCTTTGTGGCATGTACATGCAGAGATGGGGCTGGGGGGCTTCCACAGCTCCCATGATGGCTCCAGGTACATGACCACTGTGGTCCCGACTTCAGTGAGTGGGCACCTAAGGATCTGTGCTGGTGGCCTTGTAACCACAGCGCCTGAGGGACACAGGGCCAAATGACTGCATTCCCAGTGGAGGCGGTGCCAGGGGTATTGCCAGCAGTTCATTCTGTGAGCCTGTGCAGGTGACACCACAGGATGCACCCCACATTAGACAGCTCGGGGAGGGAATACCCCAGCCAAAGCACCTCTCCCAGCAGGAGCTCTCCAGTTCTGGCTACCTCTCACTGCAGCTCAGCAATGGAACCGAGGGCTTCTACTCCAACAACTCAGGAGCAGGCCCTGCCCCTGACATGCAGCGACAACACAGAGCAAAGAAGAGGCCCACTAAATGTGTGAAGGCAGGATTAGAACAAAAATGTTTAAAGGTTGTAAGGAAATGCAAAAGATGCTGAATAGCCAAAGCAATCTTGAGAAAGAAAAATGAAGCTGGAGGAATAGGACTCCCTGACTTCAGACTATACTACAGAACTACAGTAATCAGGAGTATGGCACTAAACAGAAACAAATATAGATCAATGGAACAGCATAGAAAGTTCAGAAATAACACCCAGGCACCTGTGGTCACCTAGTCTATGGCAAAGGAGGCAAGAATATACAGTGGAGAAAAGAGTTTCTTCAATAAATGGTGCTGGGAAAACTGGACAGCTTCAAGTAAAAGGATGAAATTAGAACACTCTCCTAAGACCATACCCTAAAATAAACTCAAATGGATTAAAGACCTAAATGTAAGACCAGACACCATAAAGGAAAACATAGGAAAAACACTTGCTGACATAAAGCACAGGAAGATCTTTTCTGACCCACCTCTTAGAGTGATGAAAACAAAAAGAGTAGGTAATAAAAGATACTCCTTACAAATGGCTTCACAGGCAAATTCTACCAAACATACAAAGAAAAATTTTAAACACTGATCCTTCTCTAACTCTTCCAAAAGACTGAAGAGAAGGGAACACTCCCAGAGACATTCAATTAAGCCACCATCACCTTGATACCAAAACCAGACAAAGACACCACCAAAAAGAAAATTACAGGCCAATATCATTGGTGAATATAGATGCAAAAATTCTCAGCAAAATATTAGCAAACAGAATCCAACAATACATAAGAAAGATCAAACACCATGAACAACTTCGATTCATACTAGGGTCACAAGGATGATTCAACATATGTAAATCAATCAAGATGATACACCACATCAGAAAAGACAAACACCACATGATCATGTTAATAGATATATAAAAATCATTTGATAAAAGTTATCCATTTATGATTTACAAAACTCTAGAAAGTGGGCACAGAGGGAACCAATCTCAACATAATAGGGCTATAAATGACAAATCCACAACAAACATCATGCTCAATGGTGAAAAACTGAAAGTATTTCCTCCAAGATCAGGAAAAGACAAGGATGTCCAATCTCACCACTATAATTGACTATATTTTTGAAAGTCCTGCTGCTGCTGCTGCTGCTAAGTCACTTCAGTCGTGTCCCACTCTGTGCAACCCCATGGACTGCAGCCACCAGGCTCCCCCGTCCCTGGGATTCTCCAGGCAAGAACACTGGAGTGGGTTGCCATTTCCTTCTCCAATGCATGAAAGTGTAAAGTGAAAGTGAAGTCACTCAGTCGTGTCTGACTCTTAGCGACCCCATGGACTGCAGCCCACTAGGCTCCTCCATCCATGGGATTTTCCAGGCAAGAGTACTGGAGTGGGGTGCCATTGCCTTCTCCCTTTGAAAGTCCTAGACAGAGCAATCAGAAGAAAAATGAAGAGAATCCAAATTGGGAAAGAGGCAAAACTGTTACTGTTTGCAAATGACATCATACTATACATAGAAAATTCAAAAGGTTCCACCAGGAAACTTTTAGAACCTATCAATGAATTTGATAAAGTTGCAGGATACAAAATTAATACATAGAAATCTCTTGCATTCCTATACACTAACAATGAAAGATTGGAGAGAGAAATTTAAGAAACAATCCCATTTACAACTGCATCAAAAAGAATAAAATACCCAAGAATAAACCCAAGGAAGCAATGGACCTGTACTCAGAAAACTATAAGATACTGATGAAAGAAAGATGACACAAATGGAGAGATACAGCATATCCTTGGCTTAGACGAATCAATATTGTGAAAATGACTACACAACCCAAAGCGGTCTACAGATGTAATGCAATCCCCATCAAAGTACCAATGGCATTTTTCAAAGAACTAGAACAAAAATTTTTAGAATTTATAAAAGATCCTGAATAGCCAAAGCATCTTGAGAAAGAAAGACCTGCTGGAGGAATCAGGGTCCCTGACTTTACTACAAAACTACAGTAATCAAAACTGTACAGTTTTGGCACAAAAACAGAAATATGGATCGATGGTACAGGATAGAGCCTATAAATAAACCCATGCACCTATCATCTACCTATGAAGAGAGGCAAGAATATACCAATGAGAAAATATGGTTTCTTCAATAAGTGGTCCTGGGGAAAAATGGGCAGCTACAAGTAAAAGAATGAAATTAGGACAATTCCTAAGACCATACATGAAAATAACTCAAAATGGATTAAAGACCTAAATGGAAGTCCAGACACTATAAAACTCTTGGTGGGAAGTATGGGCAGAACATTCTTTGAGATAAGCAAGAATCTTTTCATATATGCAGCAGGATATTTTCACATTTACCTCCTAGAGTATGGTAAATAAAAACAAACAAGTGAGATGTAATTAAACTTAAAAAGTTTTGCACAGCAAAGGAAAACACTGAAATCAAAAAGACAAACCACAGAATGGGAAAAAAATATTTGCAAACCATGTGACCAGAAAGGGATTAATCTCCAAAGGGTATGAACAGCTCATACAGCTCAATAAAAAAATAAAAGCACAATCAAAATACGGGCAGAATATCCAAACAGACATGTCTCTACAGGAGACATCCAGGTGACCAAAAAAATAAATAAAAACAGGTGAAGAGATGCTCAATATCACTTATTATTAGACAAATGCAAATAAAAACTACAATGAAGTGTCACCTCGCAGCTGTCAGAATGGCCATCATCAAAATGTCTGAACAATAATTGCTTGAGAGGTTATGGAGAAAGGGGAACCCTCCTACCCCTATTGGTGGGAATGCAAATTGGTACAACCACTATGGAGAATAGGATGGAGGTTCCTAAAGAAACTAAAACTACCATACACACCCGGGCATATATTCAGAGAAAACCATACCAGGAAAAAGTAAACGCAGACCAGTGTTCATTGCAGCACTATTTACAACAGCCAGGACATGGAAGCAATCTGAATGTCCATCAACAGATGTGGTATATACACATAATGGACTATTACTCAGCCATTAAAGAAGGAAACAATCCCATTTAAAGGAACATGGATGGACCTAGAAATCATACTAAGGGAAGTAAGCCCAACAGACAAAGGGAAATGTCATATGATACCAGTTATATGTGAAATCTAAACGTGATACAAATGATCTTAAAAAACAGAAACAGACTCACAGACTTTGAAAATAAAACAAACACAGTTACAAAGGGGAAAGTTACGGGTAGGAATAAATTAGAAGGTTATGATTAACATATATACACTACTGTGTATAAAACAGATAATCAACAAGGACCTAATATATAGCACAAGGAACTCAATGTAATACTCTGTAATAATCTATTATGGAAAAGAATCTGAAACAGCATTAATGTATGTACTGTTGATTTTCAGTCATCCAGTCATAGCTGACTCTTTGTGACCCCATGGACTGTAGCATGCTAGGCATCCGTGTCCCTCATCATCTCCTAAAGTTTGCCCAGGTTCATTTCCATTGCATGGGTGATGCCATCCAGCCATCTCACTGACACCCTCTTCTGTCCTCAATGTTTCCCAACATCAGGGACTTTTCCAATGAGTTAGCTGTTCACATTAGGTGACCAAAATATCAGCTTCAGCATCAGTCCTTCCAATGAATATTCAGGGTTGACTTCCTTTAAAATTGACTGGTTTGATCTCCAAGGGACTCACAGGAGTCTTCTCCAGTCTTCTCTAGTTCAAAGGCATCAATTCTTTGGTGCTCTGCCCGCTTTACAGTCCAGCTCTCACAACTGTATGTGACCATTGAGAAGACCATAGTCTTGACTATACAGACCTTTGTTGCAGAGTGATGTCTCTGTTTTTCAACACACTGTCTAGGTTTGTCATAACTGTCTTGCCAAGAAGCAATCATCTGATTTCATGGCTGTAGTCACCATCTTCAGTGATTTTAGAGCCTAAGAAGAGGAAATCTGTCACTGCTTCCACCTTTTTCCCTTTTATTTGCCACGAAGGAATGGGATTGATGTCATGATCTTAGTTTTTTTTTAATATTTATTTTTAAGTCAGCTTTTTCACTCCCCTCCTTCACCCTCATCAACAGATTCTTTAGTTCCTCTTTGCTTTCTGCCATTAGAGTGGTATCATCGGAGATTGTTAATGTTTCTCCCACCTGTCTTGATTCCAGCTTGTAACTTATCCAGCCCGGCATTTCTCATGATGTGCTCAGTGTATAAGTTAAACAGGGTGACAACAGATAGCCCTGTCATACTTCTTTCTCAATCCTGAACCAACCAGTTGTTACATATAGGGTTCTAACAGTTGCTTCTTGACTTGCATATAGGTTTCTCAGGAGACAGGTAAGATGGCCTGGTATTCCCATCTCTTTAAGAGCTTTCCACAGTTTGTTATGATCCACACAGCCAAAGGCTTTAGTGTAGCTGATGAAACAGAGGTAGATGTCTTTCTGGAATTCCCTCGCTTTCTCTATGATCCAGTGAATGTTGACAATATGTACTGCTGCTGCTGCTAAGTCACTTAGTCATGTCCAACTCTTTGCGACCCCATAGACGGCAGCCCACCAGTCTCCCCCATCCGTGGGATTCTCCAGGCAAGAACACTGGAGTGGGTTGCCATTTCCTTCTCCAGTGCATGAAAGTGAAAAGTGAAAGTGAACTCGCTCAGTCGTGTCTGACTCTTCGCAACCCCATGGACTGCAGCCCACCAGGCTCCTCCGTCCATGGGATTTTCCAGGCAAGAGTACTGGAGTGTGTTGCCATTGCCTTCTCCAGACAATATGTACTATGTATAACTAAATCACTTTGCTGTATAGCTGAAACTAACACATCAATGTAAATCAACTATACTTCAGTATAAACTATTTTAAGATAAATAAGGAAAATAAAAACTTTTCTGTGAAAGACACAAAAAATAATTAAAAATGCATTGAGGCAAATGACAATGAAAACACAACCATACAAAATCTGGGCAATGCAGCAAAAGCAGTTCTGGTGAGACAGACGTTCACAGCTATATAGAATTTATTTAAGAACAGAAAAATCTCTAATAAACAACTCAACACATCATCTAAAAGAGAAAAGGAAGAAACAAAACCTAAAGTCGGCAGAAACAAGCAGATAAAAAAAATCAGATAGGAAATAAATTAGAGATTTTTAAAGTTATAGAAGAAGATGCAACGAAATTAAATAAGAAAAGGAAGAGGAGAATTGACAACTGATACTACAGAAATGAACAAAGAGAAAACTGTGAAGAATTATTTTGTCAACAAATTCAACAACGTACAAGAAACGGACAAGTTTTGAGAAACACAGTGTACCAAAACTGAAGTAAGAAGAAATAAGATTACCTGAACAGTCCAATCACTAGAAGTGGAACAGAATCTGTAATTTAAATAAAACTTACAAACAAAACTCCAGGGTCAGATGTTTTCTCAGGCAAATTCTACCAAACATACAAAGAAAAACGTTGATCCTTCCCAAACTCTTCCAAAAGACTAAAGAGGAGGGAACACTCCCAAAGGCATTCCATGAGCATACCAACACTGATACCACAACCAGTGCAAGTGAAAGTCGCCCAGCCATGTCCGACTCTTTGCAACCCCATGGACTATAGAGAGTCCATGGAATTCTCCAGGCCAGAATACTGGAGAGGGTAGCCTTTCCCTTCTCCAGAGGGTCTTCCCAACCCAAGGATCAAACCCAGGTCTCCTGCATTGCAGGCAGATTTTTTACCAGCTGAGCCACAAGGGAAGCCCAAGAATACTGGAGTGGATAACCTGTCCCTTCTCCAGTGTATCTTCCTGACCCAGGAATTGAACCAGGGTCTCCTGCATTGCCAATGGATTTTTTTTTTTTTTACCAACTGAGCTATCATGGAAGCCCCACCACAACTAAAGTCACTACCAAAAAAGATAATTATAGGTCAATATCATTGATGAATACAGATAGAAAGATTCTCAACAAAATATCAGCAAACCAAATCCAACAATACGTAATAGATATCATATACCATGAATAACTTGGATTCATCCCAGGGTCACAAGTATGGTCCAACAAGAGTAAATCAGTCAATGAAATATGATATATCAAAAAAGCAAACACCACATGATCTCAATAGAAATAGAAAAAGCATTTGATAAAATTCATCACCCATTAAAAAAAAAAAAAACCTCTCCAGAGAGTGGGCATAGAGGGAACCAATATCAACATAATAAGGCCATATTTGGCAAACGCTCAGCAAATACAATTTTCAATGGTGAAAAACTAAAAGCGTTTCTTCTAAGATCAGCAAAAGACAAGGATTATTGCCACTATTATTCAACATACTTTTGAAAATCCTAGCATGGCAATCAGAGAAGAAAAAGAATCGTAATTGGAAAAGAAGAAGCAAAACTGTCACTATTTGCAAATGATATGATACTATATGTACAGAATTCTAAAGATGCCATCAGAAACTTTTTAGGGGCCATCAATGAATTTGGTAAAGTGACAGGATACAAAATTAACACACAGAAATCTCTTGCCTTCCTATACACTAACAGTGAACGATCAGAAAGAGAAATTCAGGAAACAATCCCATTTACCACTGCCTCAAAAGGAATAAAACAACTATGAATAAATTTATCTAAGGAAGCAAGAGACTCATACTCAGAAAACTGTAAGATTTTGATGAAATCAAAGATGGCACAAAGAGATGGAGAGAGATAGCATAGCATTGGATTAGAAGAATCAATATTATGAAAATGACTATACTTCCCAAAGCAATCTATAGATGCAATGCAATTCCTATCAAATTATCAATGGCATTTTTCACAGAATTAAAACCAAAAGACCCCAAATAGCCAAAGTAACATAAAAAAGAAAAATGGAGTGGGAGAAATCAGGCTACCCGACTTTATACTACAAAACTACAGTAAACAAAACAGTACCTCATTGGAACAAAGAAATTGTATCAATGGTACAGGGTTGAAAGTCCAGAAATAAACCCATGCACCTGCTATCACCTATTCTATGACAAATAAGGCAAGGACATATGATGGAGAAAAGATCATTTCTTCAGTATGTGGTGCTAGAAAAAGTGGACAGCTACAAATAAAAGAATGAAATTGGAATACTTTCTAACATCATACACAAAAATAATTCAAAATGGATTAAAAACCCCAATGTAATTCCAGACACTATAAAACTCTTGGAGGAAATATAGGCAGAACATTCTTTGACATAAACTGCAGTAAGATTTTTTTCTGATACACCTTCTACAGTCAGGAAAATAAAAATAAAAACAAATGAGATCTAATTAAACATAAAAAGATTTGCACAGCAAAGGAAACCACTGACAAAAAGGCAAACCATAGAATGGGGAAAAAAATATTTGCAAATGATGTGATCTACAGGGGGTTACTTTCCAAAGAGTATAAACAGCTCCTACAGCTCAATATTGAAAAAACAAAAAACAAAAAACGACAATAAGAATATGGGCAGAAGGTCCAAATAGACATTTCTCTACAGAATGTATACAGATGGCCAAAAAACACATGAAAAGATGCTCAATAACACTAATTATTAGAGAAATGTAAATCAAAACTACAATGAGGTGTCACCTCACAGCAGTAAGGATGGCCATCATCAAAAAGTCTATAAACAATAAATGCTTGAGAGGGTGCGGAGAACAGGGAACCCTCCTACACTGTTGGTGGAAATATAAATTGTTAACAGTCACTATCAAGAACAGCATGGAGTTTCCTTAAAAAACTTGAGCTACCATGTAACACAGCATTCCCATACCTGGGCATATATCCAGAAAAATCATACTTGGAAAAGGTACATGTGCCCCAATGTTAACTGCAGCACTGTTTACAATAGTGATGACATGGAAGAAACAAATGTACATTAAAAGATGAATGGACAAACATGTGGTACATAGACATAGTGGATTATTACTCAGTCATTAAAGCAGGAAATAATGCCATTTGAAGCAACACTGATGGGCCTAGAAATCAGCATACTAGGTGAAGTGAGTCAAACAGAGAAAGACAAATATCATCTGATATCTCTTACATGTGGAATCTAAACGTGTTATAAACGAACTGACAAAAAAAGAAACAGACTCATAGACTTAGAAAACAAACATATAGTTACAGAGGGGAAGTTCTGGGTAAGGGTAAATTAGGAGGTTGTGAATAACATATATACACTACCACATATACAACAGATAATCAACAGGGACCTAATGTATGGCACAGAGAACTCTGCTTAATATTCTGTAATAAGCTATATGGGGAAAGAATTTGAAACAGCATTAACGTACATATATGTCTAGTCAAGGCTATGGTTTTTCCAGTGGTCACGTATGGATGTGAGAGTTGGACTGTGAAGAAGGCTGAGCACCGAAGAATTGATGCTTTTGAACTGTGGTGTTGGAGAAGACTCTTGAGAGGCCCTTGGACTGCAAGGAGATCCAACCAGTCCATTCTGAAGGAGATCAGTCCTGGGATTTCTTTGGAAGGAATGATGCTGAAGCTGAAACTCCAGTACTTTGGCCACCTCATGCAAAGAGCTGACTCATTGGAAAAGACTCTGATGCTGGGAGGGATTGGGGGCAGGAGGAGAAGGGGACGACAGAGGATGAGATGGCTGGATGGCATCACTGACTCGATGGACGTGAGTCTGAGTGAACTCCGGGAGTTGGTGATGGACAGGGAGGCCTGGCGTGCTGTGATTCATGGGGTCGCAAAGAGTCGGACACGACTGAGCGACTGAACTGAACTGAACCATCTCACACTGATCAGAATGGCCATCATTAAAAAGTCTACAAACAACAAATGCAAGAGTGGCTGTACAGAAAAGGGAACCTTCTTGCATTACTGGTGGGAATGTGAACTGGTGCAGCCAACTGTGGAAAAAAAGTATGGAGGGTCCTCAAAAAACTAAAAATAGAGCTACCATATGATCCAGCAATCCCACCCCAGGGCATATATCCAGAAAAAAACATTAATTCAAAAAGATAAATGTAACCAATGGAAATTTGCTGTATGACTCAGGCAGCTCAAACTGGAGCTCTGTAACAACCTAAAGGGGTGGGAAAAGGTGGGAGGTGGGAGGGAGGTTCATGAGTGAGGGGGCATATGTATACTCATGGCTAATTCATGTTGATGTATGGCAGAAATCAAACCAATATTGTAAAGCAATTATCCTTCAATTAAAAATAAATTTAAAAAATACATGTACCCCAATGTTCACACCAGGACTATTTGCAAAGTCAAGATACGGAAACAACTTAAATGCCCATCAACAGAGCAATGGATAAAGAGGATGTAGTACATATATACAATGGAATATTACTGAGCCACAAAAAAGAATGAAATAATGCCATTTGGAGCAACATGGATGGGCCTAGAGATTATCACACTAAGTGAAGTAAGTCAGAGAGAAAGACAAATACCATACAATATTACTTATGATGGAATCTAAAATACAAAACAAATGAACCCATATTCAACAGAAACAGACTCACAGAGAACACACTTTTGTTTGCCAGTGGGGAGGTAAACGGGGAAGGAATGGATAGGGAGTTTGGGATTAGCAGGTACAAAGAATTTTGCATACAATGAATAAACAAGGTCCTACTCTAGAGCACAGAGAACCATATTCAATATCCCCAGATAAGCCATAGTGGAAAAGAATATAAAGAAGCATGCATAAATATATATGTATAACTGGATCACTTTGTTGTACAGCAGACATTAACACAACATTGTAAATCAACTCTACTTCAATAAAACAAAACAAGCAGACAAAAACCAAGTTCTTTGTGCTTCTCCCAAGGCAGCATAAGCATATCCAAACATTAATACTATTTGGAGATGCATTTTCAGATATGTACAAAGTTCTACAATATAAAAGATTTGGTGAGCAGAGACTTAGCACCATGCTGACATTTATTAGTAAAGAATGAAAGGATCTTCAAGTCAGTAATTACACTACAGTTATCCTTCAATTTACAAGAGGGATGGGCCTCAGGACCCTGGCCTTGTACTAGAACTGGAGGATGCTCTAGTCCCACAGTCAGCCCTCTGTCTGTGGGTGTGGAACCTGTAGAGACTTGGGCTGACTGTGCAAGTGAAACCTGCACTAAACTTAGCTGGACTCAATTGATGCTGTGTCATTTTGAAAATGTTAAAGAAAAATTTAGTATTAAACAATATAAACAGTTCTCTCATTCTCTGGCACTACTGACCCATTTACCTCTGTTCAGGATGGAGCTTTAAATTCTTTTTGTTTCTGACCTCAAAGAGTACCTTAGCTGTTCAGAGGACAGGAGTGCCTGGGACAGGATTACAGCAGAACTGAGACCACAGCTTGTCACATGATGAGGGTGTGTGGGTGTGTGTGTGTGTTGCATTGAGAACCCAGTACTCAAGTGAAAAGCAAGTCAGTCAGTGAAGCTGAGCAGGTGAATGCAGCCCGCTCCTGTTCAGATTCTTACCTGCAGATTCTGGAGCCCATGGACATCTATTTCAGCTCTTGGTTCTGCTCTCCTAATGCAAAGTGTCTTCTCTTTAGTTTGAATAACGTTTGCTAATGTTCATCCAAGTCTCCAACTTGATGAGAATAGTTTCAATAAGGTCTGAGAAAAGCAGGATTGCAAGGATCTTTTGTCCACTGGGTAGAATTAAACTGTGATTCAATGGGGTTCGGGCAAATGTTGCCGGCACTCTCTTCTGTGAACCCTCCAGAACCTGAAAATAGCACCCTCCCTGCCTACTACGAGCCACTTCTCTGGGCCCATAGCCCCGGCCTCCTATTCCTTCCCTTCCTCACTCTGTCTAGGACCCTCAGCAGAAGTGAATTGTGGGCGAGGCAGGGGCGGGGTGCTCTGCTGTACTCAGATGTTCTCAGGAACAGAGGAGGAGGGGTTTGAATTTGTCAGCTTCTCCCAGCTGAAGCCTGTTTGGCCCCACGCGTAGCTTGGCCTGGGTTTTGTTGGGCTCATAAGTAGTTTCACCTGTTTTATTTTTAAATTTGATTGTATTAAAGTAAGCGATCTAACATCTCAACAACACTGCATTGCTCTTTGTAGGAGCATGTGGTGGAGAAGGCAATGGCACCCCACTCCAGTACTTTTGCCTGGAAAATCCCATGGACAGAGGAGCCTGGTAGATTGCAGTCCATGGGGTCGCTAGAGTCGGACACAACTGAGCGACTTCACTTTGAATTTTCACTTTCATGCATTGGAGAAGGAAATGGCAACCCATTCCAGTGTTCTTGCCTGGAGAATCCCAGGGATGGGGAAGCCTGGTGGGCTGCCATCTATGGGGTCGCACAGAGTCGGAGGACACGACTAAAGCGACTTAGCAGCAGCAGCAACAGCAGCTGGAGCATGTGGTAGAGCAGAGTTCTAAAACTGCATCATTCATCACTGAAACTTTCCACCTGATCATAGCAACTGCCCATTCCCCCCCTCCCCCAGCCCCTGGAAATACCACTCTGGGCTTTGCTTCCCTGGCTTTGACTATGTAAATACCTCACATAAATGGAATTGCAAAGTCACCTCCCTATGCAGGTTCTACTGGCTATGGGACTGTATACACAGCTCACAGCAACTAAATCATCTTTTCATTCATTGAGGGCTGTCCTCAAACTTCCCTGAGCTCAGACCTCCCGAGGCTGCTGGAAATGGCAGATTCTCCGGTTTTCTCCTCAGACTCAGGACTGCTTCCCAGGTGATGTTGATACCGATATTTAGGAACCTCACTTGGACAAAACCATGATTAACAAGACTCAGGAAAACCCCATGCAAAGGAACCGTCCCGATATTAACTTGCCCACAGAAATGACCTGCTTGCTTCTTGATCACTAACTCAACCCGAGAGGCAAAACTAGATTCCTCCTCAGGACAGGCTACCAGGCAGAGGGGCCTGTCTGGAGGGATGGATTGAGGGACAGAAATGATCCCTGACCCAGTTCTGGATGCTACTGGCCTGTGGGTTTGTCTCCTGTAACTCAGGTCATGTCATAGAGATGTACCTGAGCAACCACCCCATTCACCTTCTCCACACACTCAATGGGTCCCAGGGGTGATTTGAGTTATGTCCCAGGTCAGCTAAACAGACCTTTCCAGCCTTCCTGGTTCCTCTCTCCATCAGTGCTGAGAACATCATTGTCCAAAACTGTGCAGTGTCAGCCCCTCAAAGAGAGTCTCCTCAGGACTCTCCCCTGAACAGAAGCACGTGACCCTGGGCTTGAACTGATCACTCAGCAGCCGTACATTCAGCAGCTGGCCTGCACGAGGACCCAGATGCTCAGGGAGGAGGGAGGCTTGGAGGAGGAGCCAGGAGAGGGGATCCGGTTGTCGAGGGAGCCAAGGGCCAGGGGATAGAGAGCATCTTTCTTGCTTTCCCACCACCCAGTCAATGTCCCCTGGCTGCTTCCTGCACCAGCCGCAGTCCAAGGGTCTCTGAGAGACTGTGGCTCTCTTGTGCTCTCAAGGCTTCTGCTACTTGGCTGTGATCTCACTTCCTCGGGACTTTTTCATCTGCTCATTGCTCTGTCTTTGAAAAGTGAACAGGTCTGGAAGGTGGGCAGTGCTATCATTCCTTCATTTCTATGTTATGAAGTCTTGAAACTTAAGCACTTTGACCAGGTTTCTGTGCTTAAATTGGATGATGCTGTGATAACTAATTTATAAAGAGAAATACATATTTGATCTTTGTCTGGATTCTGGCACCGGACTTCTCAAATCATTTGTTGTTCAGTTGCTAAGTCTTGTGCAACTCTTTGTGAGCCCATGAACTGCAGCATGCCAGGCTTCCCTGTTCTTCATTATCTCCCAGGGCTTGCTAAAACTCATGTCCACTGAGTCGGTGATTCCATCCAAACGTCTTATCCTCTGTTGCCCTTTTCTCTTCCTGCTCTCAATCTTTCCCAGCATCAAGGTCTTTTCCCATGAGTTGGCTCTTTGCATCAGGTGGCTGAAGTATTGGAGCTTCAGCTTCAGCATCAGTCCTTCCAATGAACACTCAGGACTGATTTCCTTTAGGATTGACTGGTGGGATCTCCTCGCAGTCCGAGGGACTCTCAAGAGTCTTCTCCAGCACCACAGTTCAAAGGCATCAGTTCTTTGGTGCTCAGCCTTCTTTATGGTCCAACTCTCACATCCATACATGACTACTGGAAAAAACATAGCTTGGACTATACAGACCTTTTTTGGCAAAGTAATGTCTCTGCTTTTTAATATACTATCTAGGTTTGTCATAGCTTTTCTCCCAAGGAGAAAGTGTCTTTTAATTTCATGGCTGCAGTCAACATCCACAGTAATTCTGGAGCTCAATAAAATAAAATGAAATCTGCCACTGTTTCCATTTTCTCCCATCTATTTGCCATGAAGTGATGGAACTGGATGCCATGATCTTCGTTTCTTGAATGTTGAGTTTTAAGCCAGCTTTTTCACTCTCCTCTCTCCCCTTAAACAAGAAGCTCTTTAGTTCCTCTTCACTTTCTGCCATTAGGGTTGTTTCATCTGCATATCTGAGGTTGCTGATATTTCTCCCAGCAATCTTGATTCCAGCTTGTGATTCATCCAGCCCAGCATTTCACATGATGTACTCTGCATATAAGTTAAATAAGCAGGGTGACAATATACAGCCTTGATGTACTCCTTTCTCAATTTGGAATGTCTTTTGTTCCATGTCTGGTTCTAATTGTTGCTTCTTGACTTGCATACAGACTTCTCAGGAGGCAGGTAAGGTGCTTCAGTGTTCCCATCACTTGAAGAATTTTCCACAGTTTGCTGTGATCCACACAGTCAAAGGCTTTAGTGTAGTCAATGAAGCCCATGTTTTTCTGGAACTCTCTTGCTTTTTCTACGATCCGGTGGATGTTGGCAATTTGATCTCTGGTCCCTCTGCCTTTTCTAAACCCAGCTTGTACGTTTGGAAGTTCTCAGTTCACATACTGTTGAAGCCTAACTTGAAGGATTTTGAGCATTATCTTGCTAGCATGTGAAATGAGTACAACTGTATGGTAGTTTAAACATTTGTTGGCATTGCACTTCTTTGAGATTAGGATGAAGTCTTGGAATGAGAAATACATATTTGATCTTTGTCTGGATTCTGGCACAGGGCTTCTCAAATACTTAGAATTTTCTAAATAATTAGCATGACAAATGTGTCTTTTGTTATGTTAATGAAGTGACTTTTGATTGCACTTAATTTGGGGGCTGACTGCCAGGGAAACCAACGCCTTGATTAAAGGGTCAGAATTTTCAGTCTCACCCTCTGCTCTCCAGAGAGGAGAGAAGGAATGGGGGTTGAATCAATCACCAATAGCCAATAACAATCAGTCACGCCTACATAACGAAACCTCCATAACCACTACCCCTGCCCCCAACATGGGGCCCAGATGGCTTCTGAGTTGTTGTGCACATGGAGATTTGGGGAGAGTGGTGCATTTGGGGCATGGATGCCCTGGGTCCTTCCCCTAGACCTTGCCCTCTGCAAGGTCTCTTCCATTAGTTGTTACTGACATATATCCTTTTATAAGAAACTAGTGATCCAGTAAGTAAAATGTTTCTCTGGGTTTTGTGAGTTGTCCTAGCAAATTGTTTGAATGCAAAGAGTGGGTTGTGGGACATTATTACAAAACTACAGTAATCAAAACAATATGGGATTGGCACAAAAAACATGTGGATCAATGGGACTGAATAAAGAGCCCAGAAATAAATACACACACGTATGGTCAATTAACAAAGGAGACAAGAAAATACAGTGGGGAAGGAGAGTCTCTTCAACAGTGGTGTTGGGAAAGCTGGACAACCACACACATGTCAATGAAATTAGAACACACCCTCATACCATGCACAAAAATATACTCAAAATGGCTTAAAGTCTTAAATACAAGACACGGCACCATCAAACTCTTAGAAGGGAACACAGATCAAACATTCTCTGACATAAATCGTACTAATGGTTTCTTAGCTCAGTCTCCCAAGGCAATAGAAATAAAAGCCAAAAATCATCAAATGGGGCCTAATCAAACTTATACACTTTTGCACAGCAAAGGAAACCATAAACCAAATGAAAAGGCAACATATGAACTGGGAAAAAATATTTGCAAATATGTAAGCCCAACAAGGGCTTAATTTCCAGAATATATAAATGGTTCATATAACTCAATAAAGAAAAACAACCCATTTAAAAAATGAGCCAAAGACCTAAATAGACATTTCTCCAAAGAAGACACACAGATGGCCAATAAACACATGAAAAGATGCTCAATTGCTAATTGTTTGATGAATGCACATCAAAACTACAATGAGATACCACCGCACACTCATCAGAATGGCCAGCAGAAACAAAGTCACAAACAATAAACGCTGGCAGAGAAGGGAACTCTCCTATACACATGGTAGGAGTCTAAATTGGTACAGCCACTATGGAAAACAACATGGAGGTTCCTCAAAAAACTAAAAATACAGTTGTCCTATGATCCAGTGATCATACCCCTTGGGCATATGTCCAGACAAAACTCTAGTTTGCAAAGATACATGCGGCCACAATGTTCATAACAGCACTATTTACGAGACCCAAGATATGGAAACAACTTAAATGTCTATCAACAGATGAATGGATAAAGAAGACGTGTTGTTTTGCACAGTGGGATATTTACTCAGCCATAACAAAGAATGAAATAATGCCATCGGTAGTAACATGGAAGGACCTATTATCACATGAAGTGAAGTAAGCCAAAGCCGAAGACAAGTGCTGTATGATAATACCTACGGTGGAATCTAGAATATGTCACAAGTGAATTTATCTATGAAACAGAAACAGACCTAAGGGCACAGAGAACAGACTTGCGGTTGCCAAGGGGCAGGGATATGGAGGCGGTAAGGACTGGGAGTTTGGGATTAGTAGATGTAAACTATTGTATACAGGGTGGATAAGTAACTAGGTCCTACTGTACAGCAGGGGAATTATGCTCAATGTCCTTTGATAATGCACAATAGAAAAAAATATGAAAATGAATATATATATATGTGTATGTATAACCGAATCTCTCTGTCCTTCAGCAAAATCAACACATTATAAATCAACTATATTTTAATAAAATTAAAATAAAAACAAATTCTTCGTGTTTCTCCAAGGAGAGCATAATCATAGCCACACATTACTACTATCTGGAGATGCATTTTCATAACATAAAATTTAAATTGCAGAACTCAGTTAGTAGAAACTAATTGCTTAGTCCAAAGTGACACTGCATTATTTTTTAGTATTTCAGAGAATGAAAGAATCTGCAAGCCAGTAAATAAAATTGTTCCTCCATATTTAAGGGGAACTGGCTCCAGGAACTGCCCCCTCCATGGGGACCAAAATCCAAGAAAGCTCGGATCTTACGGTCAGCCCTGTGTGGGTGTCAGTGTGGAACTTGTAGATATGTAGGGCTGACTGTGGAAGTAAAACCTGAAATTAAACTAGTGGGACTAAACTCATGCTTTGTGATCTTGAAAATGACAATGAATTGAAAATTTGTTACCATTTGTTAAATTCGTTAACAAATTTAAAAACTGAAGGAGTGGGTCATTGGAACCTCCAATCTGTAGCCAGTAGTCACAACCTCGACTTGTCTGAAGTTGGCAGGAAGGGGACACAGAGCAGGCAAGAGTCTCGTAGGACTGAGACTCTGGTGGGATCTGAGGCTGTTTCTGGGTAGATAGCGACAGAATTGAATTGAACTGGAAGACACCCAGCTGATGTCAGAGAATTTTGTTCTGGTGTGGAAAACCTCCCCTACACACTGGAATTGGTGATCAGAATTTCAGTTACACACGGTGGCCACTAGCTCACACAGAGTCTAGTGCAAACTGGGGGAAGATGAGGCAGATGGGTTTTGGCACACAGTTTGCGGAGCAGACTGGTGCCTGGGGGAGATTAGAAATTACAGCCTTTCCTGGCCCAGGCAGACACAGCCCCACTGCAGAGTGCACCGTGGGGATCAGTCTCCTTTACGCCTTCAATTAGTGCTCTGTGGGGCAATGCCCCGGGTCACCCTCTGTGTTACCTTTAGCCCCTGAATCTTTGCCCGACCTCTGTCTTGGCAGTGGGTGGTCTGGAGCCACAGAGAGCCACCCATCCGCCCTGGCGCAGGGTGTTATGGCCAAGGACACACCCAGCACTGCTAGGACTTAAACCCCTCCCCATCTTCCCTTTTATCTCTAATCTTCCAAGTTGCACAGTAACAATAACCTATAAACTCCCCAGCTGATTTCAACATACAACTCTCCTCTGCCATGCCCTGACATAACTACAGAGCAGACATATTCACCCCCAGGGCACATTAGAATCACTTTTGAAGTTTGAAAAAGAATACCAATCCCCAAGTCCCATCCAAGGCCAATGAAATCAGAATTTCTGGGATAAGGCCCAGGCATTGGTATTTTCAGTTTCCTAGATGTCTTAGCCTGCTGCTGTAACAGAACACTGTGGACTGCGTGGCCTAGAGACAACACTAATTTACTTCTTAAACTCTGGAGGTTGGGAAGTCCAATATCAAGGTGCCAACAGATTGAATGTGTGATGGGGGCACATTTCCTGGTCCCCACATGGTGGAAGGGACAGGGGAACTCCCTGGTGTCTCTTTTATAAGGGCACTAATCCCAGTCATGAAGCTGCATCCTCACGACCTAATTGCCTCTCAAAGCCCTTCCCCCCCAGATAGCATCACATTTGAGACTAGGGTTTCAACATATGAATTTGGGGGGGACACACCAAGACTCTGTCTCTAGCATCAGGTGGTTCTATTGTGCAACCAAGGGACTTCCTTGGTGGTCCAATGGCCAAGACTTCATTCTCCCAATGCAGGGGCTCAGGTTCCATCCCTGGTTGGGGAACTAGATCCCATAGGCTGCCACTAAAGATCCCACATGCCTTAACAAAGATGGAAGATTCTGAATGTCACAACTAAGACCCAGCACAGCCAAATAAATAAATTATACACACACACACACACACACACACACACACACACACACACACGTATATCTAATGAGCAGCCGAAGCTGAGAATGCTATTCAAGGGTTAGCCTCCCTTGGCCCCACATTTAGCCAGACTGAACTGTCATCTAGTCCCTTGTTACTGTGGTTTTGAAAATCTTTCCTTCTAAATCAAAACAAATATTCTGGTCCATTGGGAGAGAAGTGAGGCTGCCTTTAGAAACATACCACATGGGTTTCCCCGGGTGGGTAGACATTCAGTGGAGACCTTCGTTTTGGAAGAGGCACTAGGGGAGGCCTCTCTCTGATATATGGTTCTTTGTGGATTTTTCTCTGTAGTATCAGAGACAGGAAAATGGCCAACAAAATCAAGCCCAGCACTGCCATTAACACTATGAACCACAACTCGCTGTAGAACTCCGTGCTTTTGCTTCTTGATCCTTTCTTTTCTCCAGGAGTTGTCAGCACCAGGCCTGCAAAACCCAAGGACAGAAAAGGGAAACGTTATTTCAAAAGGCAAATTTGTGACTTCTTGCTCTGTTGTTTGATAATAAACTAGACAGGAATTTATAGTGTTAGGGTGCACTTGTGCTCAGGCTGGGGAAATGGTACAGTGGGTCGGCGGGATATAAGGAGACCCTGACAACCCTCAGGAGACCCTGCTGACACTTCTCAGGTTGGAAATGGCAGCTGCCTTGGCACATTCCCTGGAATTACAGTTGGAGGCAGGACGAGGAGATTTTCAAGAGAGTTATCAAAGTAACCTTCTGTGGGGCTGCAAAGAATTGGACACAACTGAGTACATGTGCATGCATGCCAAGTAACCCTGGGGAAAGCCTAAGTCACAGCTGTTTGTCCTGGGAGCAAAGTCCTTTCTGGGCTCACGTGAGGGGCTGGAACCAAGACAAATATTGCTACAGACACCTCATCACACAACACACATAGCTGTGTGAATCCAGAGTTCCCTCACTTCCTGTAACTGCCCTGTTCCCGTGAAGTTCTGTGCAAAACAGATATTGAGACAGCAGATCCCATTTTCTGTTGGGTTGTTAATAGCCTGCACTCATTAACATATAGTTTCTTTACTTGTGCTCTGGCCCCTCGGTTAAGCAGCAAAAGCTCTGCAAGTCATCATTCAAATGCCCTTGGAGAACTGGAATGGGCCAGGGAGGTAGGAAGGGCTTCCGGGTCCACTTCAGGGCAGGGTAAGGTGGTGGAATCCTGCCATCAGCCTGCTGACCTGGGCAGGAGAGAGTCTAGAGATCATCTCAAGCCTAGCCCCTTGCCAGGGCCAGCTTGGAGGCCTCAGGATCTGTGGCAGCTGCCATTAGACTGGCATAAAGCAGAGAGCCAGGGAGCTGCTTTTCTAAAGCCAAGGCTCATGGCACAAACTGAGGAAAATTCTTCAAGAGATGGGAATACCAAACCACCTTGCCTGCCTCCCGAGAAACCTGTACGTAGGTCAAGAATCAACAGTTAGAACTGGACTTGGAACAATGCTATGGTTCAAAATTGGGAAAGGAGCATGTCAAGGCTGTGTATTGTCACCCTGCTTATTTAACTTATATGCAGAGTACATCATGTGAAATGCTGGGCTGGATGAAGCTCAAGCTGGAATCAAGATTGCCAGAAGAATATCAATAACCTCAAATATATAGATGATGCCACCCTAATGGCAGAAAGTGAAGAGATACTAAAGAGCCTCTTGATAAAAGTGAAAGAAGAGAATGAAAAAGCTGATTTAAAACTCAACATTCAAGAAACGAAGATCATGGCATCCAGTCCCATCTCTTCATGGCAAGTAGATGGGGAAAAAATAGAAACAGTGACAGACTTTGTTTTCTTGGGCTCCAAAATTACTGCAGACGGTGACTGAAGCCCTGAAATTAAAAGACGCTTGCTCCTTGGAAGAAAATCAATGACAAACCTAGACAGCGTATTAAAAAGCAGAGATATCACTTTGCTGACAAACGTCTGTATAGTCCAAGCTATGGTTTTTCCAGTAGTCATGTACGGATGTGAGAGTTAGACCACACAGAAGGCTGAGTGACAAAGAATTGATGCTTTTGAACTGTGGTGTTGGAGAAGACTCTTGAGAGTCCCTTGGACTGCAAGGAGATCCAACCAGTCCATCCTAAAGGAGATCAACCCTGGATATTCATTGGAAGGACTGATGCTGAAGCTGATGTCCAATACTTTGGCCACCTCATGTGAAGAGCCAACTCATTGGAAAAAACCCTTTGCTGGGAAAGACTGAAGGCAGGAGGAGAAGGGGATGACAGAGGATGAGATGGCTGGATGGCATCACTGACTCGATGGACATGAGTTTGAGTGAGTTTTGGGAGTTGGAGTACATCATGAGAAACGCTGGACTGGAAGAAGCACAAGCTGGAATCAAGATTGCCAGGCGAAATATCAATAACCTCAGATATGCAGATGACACCACCCTTATGGCAGAAAGTGAAGAGGAACTCAAAAGCCTCTTGATGAAAGTGAAAGTGGAGAGTGAAAAAGTTGGCTTGAAGCTCAACATTCAGAAAACGAAGATCATGGCATCTGGTCCCATCACTTTATGGGAAATAGATGGGAAACAGTGTCAGACTTTATTTTTTTGGGCTCCAAAATCACTGCAGATGGTAACTGCAGCCATGAAATTAAAAGACACTTACTCCTTGGAAGGAAAGTTATGACCAACCTAGATAGCATATTCAAAAGCAGAGACATTACTTTGCCAACAAAGGTTCATCTGTCTAGTCAAGGCTATGGTTTTTCCAGTAGTCATGTATGGATGTGATAGTTGGACTGTGAAGAAGGCTGAGTGCCGAAGAATTGATGCTTTTGAACTGTGGTGTTGGAGAAGACTCTTGAGAGTCCCTTGGACTGAAAGGACATCCAACCAGTCCATTCTGAAGGAGATCAGCCCTGGGATTTCTTTGGAAGGAATGATGCTGAAGCTGAAGCTCCAGTACTTTGGCCACCTCATGCGAAGAGTTGACTCATTGGAAAAGACTCTGATGCTGGGAGGGATTGGGGGCAGGAGGAGAAGGGGACGACAGAGGATGAGATGGCTGGATGGCATCACTGACTCGATGGACGTGAGTCTGAGTGAACTCCGGGAGTTGGTGATGGACAGGGAGGCCTGGCGTGCTATGATTTATGGGGTCGCAAAGAGTTGGACACGACTGAGGGACTGAACTGAACTGAACTGATGAACAGGGAAGGCTGGTGTTCTGCAGTCCATGGGGTTACAAAGAATCAGACATGACTGTGCGACTGAACAACAACAAACAGTCAAGAGGAAGAAGGACAGACAGACACAGCTGCAAATGCCTGTTCTGTGGATGGCCTTCTGCCTTTTCAGCACCTGAAGGACTGCTTGGGCTTGCTTGGCCCTCACACCCACATTCTCAGGGGAAGTGGATCAAAGAGGAAGTGTTCAGTGCTGGGGTGAGGATGTTTCAAGGAGGGAGAGAGGGTGACTTAAAATTTGAATGCCGTGAGGGATATACTTTGCTAACCCTAGCTCTTTCTGATAGCTCTGTCCTAAAAAAGTCACTGCCTCTCTGGGCCTCATCTCTAAAATGAAATGTTGTTGTCAAAATTCTGATCAAGCTCCAGCAGATTGGAATTCCTCTAATTAGGAACCAACGTGTGTTGTTTGATTTAAAAAACAACTCAACAGTTTTTGCCTAGGCACTGAAGAGTTGCACTTTCTCCATGTGGAGCACAGGACTGTAACTCCAGAAGTGGATCTGACGGTCCCAGTGGACCCCTTGCTTAAGAGGACTCAGGGGGATGTAGGGCAGCCTGTCCAGGGGAAGCCTCCAAAGGGAAACAGCTCTCCCACCAGTTGGATGGAAATGAGGTCTGTGTGAATTTCCTGCTTGAAGGTGCCTTCATGCAAGGGAAAAGAAACATTTTTAAAGTTATATCATACAAATTAAATGTGACTATGGACATTAGCTGGACAAGACCTCTTGGAATCTTCCATAACTTCACATGGTTTTCGGTTTTCCTCCTTTCAGCAATGGGACCCCAATTTGTATTCATGAACCGAGAGGAGATTTCTCCTTTGTTATGAAGAGCTTGAAAATCCTGACCAGATCGTGTCTCTTCATCCCTGTTTCTCTTTGCAAAGTACCCTTTCATTTTAAGGGACTCCACTCATCAAGTGGGAAATTCATGGTCAGGGTAAGGGATTCCTGGGGGTAAGTCAATTCCCTTTGACTCCAAAGAAAAACCCAACCCAGAGCTGGAGTCAGAGTAAATCCCATCCTGTTAATTGCCTGTCTCTAGGGAAGGCATACTCCCCACTGGCCAGGGAGACTAGACTGGTAAGATCTCATGTGGTTTTACTCATCACATGGTCCTGCTCCCTGTGTCAGCATCACTGGGCAGAACCTGTTTAAAAGAGCAGATTCCTAGGCCCATCTGATTCAAAATCTCCACCAGCGCCCTGGAAAGGATATAATAAATAAAATCAGCAAGATGATTCTTATCTACTCTTAAATTTGAGAACTGCTAAATAAAAATCATGGGACCAGGAGTCTACAGAAAAACCATGTTTAACTTCTCAGTAATGAGCTTGCACAGAAAGTGAAGAAGAACTACAGAGCCTTTTGATGAAAGTGAAAGAGGAGAGTGAAACAGTTGGCTTAAAGCTCAACATTCAGAAAACTTAGATCATGGCATCTGGTCCCATCACTTCATGGCAAATAGATGGGGAAACAGTGGAAACAGTGGCTGACTTTATTTTTTGAGGCTCCAAAATCACTGCAGATGGTGAGCGCAGCCATGAAATTAAAAGACGCTTCCTCCTTGGAAGGAAAGTTATGACCAACCTAGACAGCATATTAAAAAGCAGAGATACTACTTTGCCAACAAAGGTCTGTCTAGTCAAGGCTATGGTTTTTCCAGTAGTCATGTATGGATGTAAGAGTTGGACTATACCAGAAAGCTGAGTGCAGAAGAATTGATGTGTTTGAACTATGGTGTTGCAGCAGACTCTTGAGAGTCCCTTGGACTGCAAGGAGATCCAACCAGTCCATCCTAAAGGAGATCAGTCCTGGGTGTTCACTGGAAGGACTGATGTTGAAGCTGAAACTCTAATACTTTGGCCACCTGATGCAAAGAGCTGACTCATTTGAAAAGACCCTGATGCTGGGAAAGATTGAGGGCAGGAGGAGAAGGGGACGACAGAGGATGAGATGGTTGGATGGCATCATTGACTCAATGGACATGAGTTTGGGTGGACTCTGGGAGTTGGTGATGGACAGGGAGGCCTGGTGTGCTGCAATTCATGGGGTCACAAAGAGTTGGACATGACTGAGCGACTGAACTGAATGAGCTTGCAGGGGGCATTCTTGGATAAGTCCCCATGTCCCTCAGGTCTTAATCTTTCCCATTGTGGAAACATTGGGGTTCCTAAAAGAAGACCAAATGAGGTCTGCTCTGTCCCACAGCTGCTATTATGGAAGATGAAATACACTATGCATTAGGTGTTACAAGAGATTTTACATGGCATCCAGACATGTAATGTCTGGGAACAGAATAGTACTTCGTTATTTTTATAGATTGAAGTTATCTTTAATAACAGTATGTGTGTACACCTGTGTTTCAGAATTTTTTTTTAAGCAAACTAAATAAGCATCCAAAGTAGATAGAACATTACTTATTGGAATTTAAAATACGGTAGTAGTCTCAATTCTACTTTAATGGAAAAGATTCAGCATTTCTCTAACTTGCCCTTTGAAATTGTAAATTATTTTACATTTGATGCAAAGATTATGTGGAAAACTCAATTTAAAAGCTGCTCCATAAAAATTGCAATTTCACCACTTCAACTAAATTACCTGGTATTAACAGTCAATCATAATCTTTTACAGAGGATACAAGACAGAAAGTTCCCAAATTCATCATTTTAGTCTCTGAATCTGGAATATTATTGTTATGATCAACACAAATTGGTATTAGAGTATTTTCTCTTTCCTCTGACTTCCTCTATAAATTCACTTTTTTTTTGGTAAACAAATTCATAGGGCTTTTTATTGACAGAATTTTTGATTAGGAGAGAAGTTTTGTCATATATCTCTGCATCTACAATTCAATGATTTGGCATTTTAAGAGCATACCCTAACCCCTTGCCTAATGTAAGTTTCATGAGGATTTAAAAACAAATTCTTACAACACTTAACACAATTTCTTCCATACAGTCTATGCTAAGATGTGTATATATTTATATATATACATACACAGATATATATATATATATATATGCATAAACAAGTATGTACAAATAAACATGCATGTTTCTTTAGGAAAATGAGTAAATGCTACACTAAATATAATTTGAGTTAAATATTTACCAAATCCAGTGGAGGTATCATATTGGATCAAAGGCGTCTTAGCACTTCCTTCTTCTGTAATGCAGATGACCTGAAAAAAGAAAGCTAAACAAGAGGTAGATGACTTAGTTATTCAACATCAACAAATAGTGGGCACAGTTTCAGAAAAGCAATGTGTTAGAACATGAAATAGTCTAAAAACAGGATTCCACAGCAAGTTTTGAGGTTTTATCTACTACGTAAACTTTAATTTCAAAGTTAAAAACTATCAAGAAAACCAGCTATTATTAGTGGAGTAATAGCATATATATAAGTAACAGAACTAAAGAAGTTCAGAGGTTATCTAGCAAAGGAAAAGAATTATCAGAGGAGTAAAGGATAATATTGGGTTGGCCCAGAAGTTCATTTGGCTTTTTCCATAAGCTGTTATGGAAAAACCCAAACAAACTTTTGCCAACCCAATACATACAGTGTTTCTTGTTCTGCATATGATCCGAACCTGTTTCTTTAAAACGCACAGGTGTTCCTTCACTAGGGGACCCACAGTTTCTCACTAAGCAAGAGAGCTCAAAAGGGATCCTGGAAATCAAATGGCCTAAATACTTCTTACAGTACTCAGGACCCCATGGGAAGTGAGTCTTGTAAGGTCACACAGATGGTTAAAGGCCCGGCCAGGGGTAGAACCTGAATCTCCCAACCGTGGGCCATCTCCGCATCACAAGCTGCCCAGGTGACCAAGAACTGTGACCACAAAAATGTGTAGCTGGATTGTTGTAAAAATGTTATTGATTAGTTTCAAGTGCTATAAATGCAATACTGGAGCTCATTGTTTACCTGCACCTTTTAGTCAAAATAAGTAGTACCTATTTTCAAGGAAACTAAAAACAAAACAAAACAAAAAACCCACCACTAATAAATTCATTGTATAAACCCAGATTGTTCAAAACGACCTCTCATCTATTGGTCCTATGGCCATGTTGATCCTCAGAAGATAGTATCTTGTAAAGCATTTTCTCATTTCAATTTAAAAACATGGCAAACGGAAGCAGCACATGTAATTAAATATGGTGAAGGAATTCAGTGTTAGAGGGAAGAGGGTTGTTATTTCAAGAACAGATACGGAGGTTGGTTAAGAAAAGCCCTTATTCAGGGTCCTTCGGAGAAGGCAATGGCACCCGACTCCAGTACTTTTGCCTAGAAAATCCCATGGACAGAGGAGCCTGGTAGGCTGTAGTCCATGGGGTCACTAGAGTCGGACATGACTGAGCGACTTCACTTTCACTTTTCACTTTCATGCAATGGAGAAGGAAATGGCAACCCACTCCAGTGTTCTTGCCTGGAGAATCCCAGGGATAGGGAAGCCTGGTGGGCTGCCGTCTATGGGGTCGCACAGAGTCGGACACGACTGAAGCGACTTAGCAGTAGCAGCAGGGTCCTTAATATCTGGAGATGGTCATGGCCTAACTGTGCTGGTGGTGCCTCAAGAATATCTGCAAAGTCCCTAAAAGTGTATTGTTTCAGGCATTGCTCATGGCATCAGTGATTCAAGAAGGTGTGAGTTTGAGCAAACTCTGGGAGACAGTGAAGGCCAGGGAAGCCTGGCGTGCTGCAGTCCATGGTGTCCAGAGTCGGACATGACTTAGCAACTGAACAACAACGTGGCTAGTGAGTGCTATTGCTCTGGCACACACAACCTGCCCTCCTGTCTTGTTCCTGGGGACCCTCAGGTCAGCGGAAGCAGTGCTCCGAGGACTGCATCATAAACGCAGTGCACCAGGCAGATCAACACAGAGCAGTCATTTTTCCGTAAGTAGTCACTTAACCCAGGACGTGTTAATGCTGAACGTCTGCGGGTCACCTTTTCAGATCCAGCATCTTGGAAAGCTGGGAAACCCAGCTCCTAATGCACTGAGAAATGGGAGCAGGAGACTCACTTTTGTCCGCGGTCCTCGGGATATAGAGGGTGGTGTCGAGGCCACTGTAGAGGCGCTGTCCTCCGTCGGTCAGGACGAACTCCTTCAGCCGCCCATTCAGCAGGAAGGAGTTGCTCCAGTTCACACACACCACGGACAGGTTGCTGTCCACTGAGATCGGGGCACGGTACTGCGGCACTGTGCGAGAGGGATGTCAGTTCTGAAAACAGCTGGCAGAAGGTGCTAAGTTCTAACAACAGCTGAGAGTAGGTTCTAAGTTCTAAAAATAGTGTGGTGTGTGTGTGCGCATGCTTTTCATTTTCAAATATGAGCACACATTTTAAACTTTGCCCTTGCTAGAACCCTTCCTATTTACCTTATAGCTTAAAGGAAAAACCTGGCATTGGGGGGTGAAAAGAAAATCACTGGAACATGTGTGAAATGCTTTCTCAGCAATGTTGCACCTGCTTTCCAAAAAAAAAGAAAAAGATCAATGAAGAATGGTGTTTTATGCAATACAACTATTAACATACAATGGTTCTGCTCATCAGCATAGCCCCAGAGCTCACATTTTGTTACATTTTCCTTCTTTTAACAGGTAAAGTATCCTTAACACTATTAACTCCAGCGGATAGCTATTTTTCATATCAAATCAATATTTATTGCTACAAAGCCCCAAGGACTAGATGAAGTTAATATATATATTTTTTTCTCCCAACCAAACTGCTTAGATGGTGAATTATGTTCTTTTGGCGCCCATTTATTTTTAAAGCTTTTTCTTGAACCGTTAGTTTGTTTTCTAAGATAGTTAAAAAGCCTTGCAAGTAGCAATTCGAGAATAATAATTCATTGCCCTGACTAATCAATCAATAACACAGTACATTAGTATATAATCAAGCGCAGGTCTCGTAAGTATTATATCAGATAGAGAAGTGACTTTGTGTGCATTTAGCAGGAATGCTCCCTTTTCATTTTTCAGCTCCTTACTAAAATAAAGGAAGAACAAGCCTTAACGGAGGCTCATCTTCTAAATGAATCATTTTGGTAGCAACAAATGAAGGGATACCATATCATCTTGTCAAGTCAGAAGTGATTTATTTCATGAGATCTCATTTGCTCCAAAATAATCAATACATTTATAACAACACTAAGATCCAGCTATATATGAAATTGGCTTTTAGGAAAAAAGTGAGTGGAAGAAATAAATTGGGTATCCTTTTTTCTTTTAAAATCAAATCCATGTGTTGCTGATGTGGGGAAATATAACAAAATAAGGAATCATTATGCTATTGTGATCATAGATTAAAACTAGGAAGACAAATTTGGTTCTCATCTTTCAAAATAAGACGAGAGGAAAATGCTTCCATAAACAGAGGAAAATGTTTCTGCAAATACTGAAACAAGAAGTATCAAGTCATTTTTCAATACTGTTGATAAATGTATTCATTTTTCACTTGAAAATGAAATGAAAGGCTCATCTGGCCTAATTGAGGCCAAATTGAGCCTAATATCACAATGAAACATACTATTGTGGTTGTTGTGGTTTCACTCTTTCATTTAATTTCTGTAGATTTCTACTTCTCCCCTACATTGTAACAGTATAGATAAAGAGAAGGCTTGTAAATAGTATGAAAATAGAAAGATAGGGGCTTTATTTGCCTTGTAGGATGTGGAGATCTTCCTGAAGAAAAAAAGAGTGATCAAACTATCAAAATAATCAGGAATAATGGGTTTAGAGATTGAGAAAATGATTAACTACTATTAACTACTATGTTTAAAGCAATCCAAAGCACATACAACAGAGTACTTGATGTACTTTTTTCAGTTACTCCTTAAAACAATCTTGTAAGAATTAGCTCCTAATTTTTCAGAGGAAGGGACCAAGTTTCAGAGAGATTAAATAACTTGCAAAGGTCAATAGCTGGTAAGGGACCAAGGATCTGCACCCAGGCTTGCTTAACTCCAAAGGCTATGTTATTTTGTTGTAATCAATGTGCATTTATTTAAAGGAGCATGATTTACTAATTCACTTTATGGGGGCACTCCAGTTCTGATTTGGTTCATCCTGATTGTTAAATATTTAGGAATTTTGTGAGTTGGTTATTGAACCCAGTCACTATTAAAAATTAAATCATGTAAACCTAAATATATTAAAACAAAGGTAATAAATATTAAAACTTTGCATTTTAATATTGTGTTCTTCAGGCTGTTTACATCTACTTTCTCTGGAGGGTGGAAATATTATATAACAGCACACGATCTCTTCCCAACTCTGTGTTCAGTGCTGTCACATTGGCAACTTAAAATCAGTCAAGTGGGAGTATTTACACTGCGGAAATTGGCAAGTCCTTCAAGTTATGACATTTTTTTCTCAAGAAGGCCAGTTGTTAAACATTTGTACCTCACCTCTGCTCTCGCACTGAAGGTGTAACTTAGGAAGAGAGGGCAGAATATGCTGCTAATGCTTCTCCAGAGCTTTACTGAGTGTACATGTGATTCAGTTCAGTTCAGTTGCTCAGTAGTGTCCAACTCTTTGTGACCCCATGAACCGCAGCACGCCAGGCCTCCCTGTCCATCACCAACTCCCAGAGTTCACCCAAACCAATGTCCATCGAGTCGATGATGCCATCCAACCATCTCATCCTCTGCCGTCCCCTTCTCCTCCTGCCCTCACTCTTTCCCAGCATCAGTGTCTTTTCAAATGAGTCAGCTCTTTGCATCAGGTGGCCAAAGTATTGGAGTTTCAGCTTCAACATCAGTCCTTCCAATGAACACCCAGGACTGATATCATTTAGGATGTACTGGTTGGATCTCCTTGCAGTCCAAGGGACTCTCAAGAGTCTTCTCCAACACCGCAGTTCAAAAGCATCAATTCTTTGGCGCTCAGCTTTCTTCACAGTCCAACTCTAAAATCCATACATGACCACTGGAAAAACCATAGCCTTGACTAGACGGACCTTTGTTGGCAAAGTAATGTCTCTGCTTTTTATTTTTTTTTCTTCCATTATTTTTATTTTATCAGGCCTACAGCAGAGTCAGATATCTCTGCTTTTTAATATGCTGTCTAGGTTGGTCATAACTTTCCTTCCAAGGAGTAAGCGTCTTTTAATTTCATGGCTACAATCACCATCTGCAGTGATTTTGGAGCCCAGAAAAATAAAGTCAGCCACTGTTTCTACTGTTTCCCCGTCTATTTGCCATGAAGTGATGGGACCAGATGCCATGATCTTAGTTTTCTGAATGTTGAGCTTTAAGCCAACTTTTTCACTCTCCTCTTTCACTTTCATCAAGAGGCTCTTTTTTTCTTCTTCACTTTCTGCCATAACGGTAGTGTCATCTGCTTATCTGAGGTTATTGATATTTCTCCTGGCACTCTTGATCCCAGCTTGTGCTTCCTCCAGCCCAGAGTTTCTCATGATATACTCTGCATACAAGTTAAATAAGCAGGGTGACAATATACAGCCTTGACGTACTCCTTTTCCTATCTGGAACCAGTCTGTTTTTCCATGTCCAGTTCTAACTGTTGCTTCCTGACCTGCATACAGTTTTCTCAAGAGGCAGGTCAGGTGGTCTGGTATTCCCATCTCTTTCAGAATTTTCCACAGTTTATTGTGATCTACACAGTCAAAGACATAGTCAATAAAGCAGAAATATCTGTTTTTCTGGAACTCTCTTGCTTTTTTGACGATCCAGTGGATATTGGCAATTTGATCTCTGGTTCCTCTGCCTTTCTAAAACCATGTACATGTGATTACATTTACATAAAACTGCAAATGCTATCTTCAAAGCATCTTGTGGTTTGTATTGTCTGATCCACATTTTCTCTCTGCTAGTTTGTATAATGAGTTAAAAGGAATATAAATAGTATTTAAACCCCATATGACAGCCAATTATTTGTCGTGTTTTTCCATGTCTGTGGATCCAGTAAGCAGATTAAGAGAACCCTTTCTCCTTCAGTACTAATGCAACCTTTAGCCACTTCTCCAATGTCAAGGAAGTTCTGATGCCTTCACTCACTCCATAAACAACACATTCTGGGTATCTAAAACACTCTGCCCAGTGCTAGAGATAAAATGCAGAGAATGAGGCTAAAGGAGACACAGATTTAAGGGAGAAGATACAAGCTCTGTCAGGGAGTCTTCCAAACTCAAGCTGATTATGAAAAGCTCAAAGAGAGGTGTGGAAGCTGGGTATGGGGTTCTGGGTTTCAAGCCGAGGGCTCGGGGAGAAGGTGACCATTTGGGAGTCAGCCTTTGCAATGGAAGCCTTCGAAGAGATGAACTCATCCGAAGAGGGAAGAGGTGAGGCAGGAGAAGAAGAAGGAAAAAAGAGTGAAGGGGGAGGAAGGGGAAAGTGTGGGCAGAGAAAGTTTGGGGTTTAAGCTTAAAGAACTTGATTGGTGGACGATCAACCAACAAAGTTGACTAAAATGGAACAGGGACTCCCCTTGTGATCCAGAGGTTAAGAAGGTACGTGCGTGCTCAGTGATTCCAGTTGTGTCCGACTCTTTGTGACCCCATGGCCTGTAGACCACCAGGCTCCTCTCAGGCCAGAATACTCGAGTGCCATTATTGCCATTTCCTCCTCCAGGGGATCTTCCTGACCCAGGGAATCCAACCCATTTTCCTGTGTCTCCTGTACTGGCAGGCGGATTCTTTACCACTGAATCTGCCTTGCAATATAGGGGATATGGGTTCAATTCCTGGTCAGGGAACTAAGATCCCACATGCTGCAGAGAAACTAAACCTGCACAGAGCCCATGCACCACAACTAGAGGGCCCGTGCCTGGCAACGGGAGATCCCACGTGACGCAGTGAAGATCTTGACTGCCACAACTAGGACCTGATACAGCCAAATAAATAAATAAAATTAAATAATAATATTAAGTAATAAATAAAAAATAAAATAAATAAATTAAATAAATAAAATTTAAAAAAATAAAAGAAATAAAACTGAACATCCAAAGAGGCAGGAGGAATACTGGGAGCGACCTGCCATGCAAAGTATGGAGAACCACTTTTTAACCAAGGATTGAGGGTTCAATCTCACTGAATGTTCCCAAGAAGACCATGTGATTACTGGTGAAAAATGCCCAACGGATTATCGGTGTGGAGGTCAAGGGCAAATTTAGGAAGAGATTTTCATGCAGGGACGATGTGGAAATCAGTTGGGAGGAAGGTAAATAAAATGTGGGAAGAAAGAAAATGGGAAAGCACTTGAAGACCATTCTTTAGAAGAGTTGTGCCCTGGGGCGAGGAGCCTGGCCAGGAATCAAAAGGGAAATGGAGTCTGTTTGCTTTGAAATTAGAAGGGTAGAAGCAACAGAGATGTACTAAAGATTAGGGATAGAAAAACGGTGATCAGTAGGGACGGAAGTGGTGGTCAAAACACAAGAGGAGGGTCTATTTCAGATGGAAGGACCATCCCTTCCTGCCGTGTCCCTGATGGGGATCATGGAGATATAGGGCATGTGGCTGTCTGGGGCGGGAAGGAAGCCAATTACTAATCGACGACTTTTCCTTTCCTGGTGAATTATGAGGAAGGAGTTCTGCAGGTGGGTGAGGTGGGTGAGGGGTGAGGGCATGTGGGAATGGGGTGAGGAACAGTGAGGGGTTGGAGGAGGGTGGAGAAGGTCTGAAATCTCTATTACAGATAGTAGGGGGTTAGTTGATCAGGTTAATACAGCAGTACTGAGGCTGCTGCTGAGCTGAGTGATCCTGAACTTAGAGAAACACTTCCACTTTCTAAGTGTGGAAGATGGAAGGACTGAAGCGCTAGCTTTAGCTCCTCACACAACCCCAGGAGCCTCAGTGCAGATTCTAACGGACGTGAATAGCATCCTGGAACTGTAATGCACAGTCCGTAGCCCTGCCTCAGCTTTCTCATCTGTAAATCTGGTTAATAATAGGACTTAACTTCATAGGTCTGTGGTAAGGATTATTTGTCAAATGCTTGAACAGTGCCAGCAATAAGCAAGCTCTTTAAAAATGACCTTTTGCTAACATCCTGCTATATTGTTGCTCAGGCACATTAAGGTCTTTGTACGAGGCACTGAATTTTCGTGAATGTGTATCTCTCATTTTTAAAAATGTCAGTGTCAAATGAGATTATAATCTGTTAACAATGTTTCTGGAAAGCAAATTTGCAATAAGTGTTCAAAAACTTAGAATATTTAAGTTTTTGATAATAAATAAAGCAAATTTGCAATAAGTGTTCAAAAACTTAAAATACCTGATGTAGTAAGTTCCATTTGCTGAAGATAAATTCCATTTAAGAAGATAATCAGACATTCACACAAAGATTTGTTCATTTCTCACCACATTTATAAAAGGAAAATATTAGAAACAACTGGAATGGCTCAACTAATTCACACGATGGAATATTATACAGCCATTAACCTTGGTGGCTAAGAGTTTTTAATGTCATGGAAAATGCAAATAAAATAATATCAAGTATAAAAATCAGATATTAAGTTTTCATTAGAGTATGATCTCAACCACATAATAAAAGCTGCATAAAAAGGGATTAAAGGAATAAATTATGCCAACATATTAACGGTGGTTGCCTCGGGGTGGAGTGGGATAATAAGCAGGACTGTCTTCATGGGTGTGTAACCTGTGTAGCTGCCCAGGGCCCCTCATGTAGGAGAATTATAGACTTAGTCTGATGCTCTGCTGTCATTGTCTTTAAGTTCTTAATGATTTCTGAACAAGGGACCCCGTATTTTTATTTTCCAGTGGACCCCACAAACTACATAGCTGGTTCTGATTATAAGTACTTCTTCATACTTTTTGTATTTGCCAGTTTTAAAAAGTAGACATATAAACCTTATCAACTCAGAAAAGGTGTTATTTTATAGAAATGTAAGGACACAATGAATTAGTTAATTGCCCTTTTCTGCACTCAGGAGCCCTTGTGTTCTTCCTGGAAGGGCCAGATTTCAGTGCTTACTGGCAATGTGAGCGATTACGTCATTTGTAAGGGAGAGGAGTGACAAACTTCTCCAAAAAGTTATCCCAAAGTAAATATATAAGGCTTCCCGGGTGGCTCCGCGGTAAAGAATCCACCTGCCAAGGCAGGAGACACGGGTTTGACTTCTGATCCAGGGAGATCCCACATGCCGTGGAGCAACTAAGCCCTGCACCACAGCTACTGAGCCTGCGCTCTGAGCCCTCATGCTGCAGCTGCTGATGCCTGCATGCCCAGAGCCTGTGCACTGAAATGGGAGAAACCACTGCAGTGAGCAGCCTGCACACCACAACCACATAGCACCCCTGCTCGCTGCGACTAGAGAAAAGCCCACGCAGCAATGAAGCCCATTACAGTCAAAATTAAATAAATTACCAAATTGGTTCATTAAAAGTTTTAAGAATTACAAAAAAGTCATCTTCACTGTCTATTTTCATCTTACCCATATATTAATTTTCTCTAAATTGGTTTTCATCCCATTGCCACATGACAAATCTTCCTAAATTCATTCTTTTTTTAAAATTATTTGGCTGCATTGGGTCTTAGTTGTGGCACTCAGGATCTTTGGTTATGGCATGCGGGATCTAGTTCCCTGAACAGGGATCAAATTTGGGCCCCCTCTTTGGGATCACAGAGTCCTAGCCATTGGACCACCTAAATGGTGGTCCTCCCTAAAAAGTCCTCCCTAAATTCCCTCTTGATCTCCATGTTATTTAATCCAATGGGCATTTTCACCTGATATTTGTCTTCATGGATGTCTCAGTACCGTTCACTGGAATTGAACACTCAATCCCTTTAGTGAACTGTTCCCCTCCCTTCAGGACAAGCCTCCCCTCTGGCTGCCCTGCCGCCTCTCGGGCACATGGTGGCAGCCACTTCTACTCACATTCTTTTTGGGTGACGAAGCTGATCCATTCAGTGACTGTGCTGCCCACCTCGTTGTGGGCCACCACCCTCAGCTTGTAGGTGGTGTAGGGCTGGAGACCCTCGAGGCTGGCTCTCTGCCCTGGCCCCCTGTACTTGGTCTCAGTTTGGCTGGGGGTACAGGGGGTGGCTGAATCTGGAGGACATGCCTTGTAGAGTTGGAGCTCATAGCTGGAAGGAGAAGGGACACAGAAAGAGGAAACAGTCAGTGGAATTAGTTTAACTCTCTTTTATACCTGATCATGTTTAGTGAGAAACCATTTTGCTTTCACCAAACTACCAGCACTTTAAAACTCCCACTTGTGGGAGACACTTGTTTTCAGAAACACTTTATTTAACGCTGTTGGAAGTGGGCAGCAGATGGAACCAGAGAAACGATACTAGAAGTCCCCTGTATACACATGTTGCTGTCCACCCAGCAGTCAGGAATCCTTGTTGGTACAGATAAGATAGTTCTCTTTTTAGAGGACAGTGATAAAACTTCTCCTGTTGGAAATAAAGAATATCTCTTCTCTCTACAGATTATTTTGAGTGAAATAACTTCTTTGCTCTTTCAAACAGTGGTTCATTACAAAACTCTAAATTACATCAGAGGAATTCTGATTCAGCCATAGAAGTTCCTTATGTTTTAACTGAGCCCTGCAGAGTGAAAAATGCCAGGGAACCATGCTGCTGCTGCTGCTGCTAAGTCGCTTCAGTCATGTCCGACTCTGTGCGACCCCATAGACGGCAGCCCACCAGGCTCCCCCGTCCCTGGGATTCTCCAGGCAAGAACACTGGAGTGGGTTGCCATATCCTTCTCCAATGCATAGAAGTGAAAAGTGAAAGTGAAGTCACTGAGTCGTGCCTGACTCTTAGCGACCCCATGGGCTGGAGCCTACCAGGCTCCTCTGTCCATGGGATTTTCCAGGCAAGAGTACTGGAGTGGGGTGCCATTGCCTTCTCCTCAGGGAACCACGAGGAGGAGCACATTCTTTCAATGACAGGGAACACATTTCCTCAACTTTCTTTCATTGTTTTGGCAGCACACTGCGAGCCACAAAGGACCAGGGGTTAAACTTGTAGCCCCTGCAGTAGAAGAATGTTGTCTTAGCCACTGGACTGCTAGGAAAGTCCCTGCCTTGTGTTCCTTATTTTTGTTGTTCACCTTTCTATCCTTAGCTGATTTTATGATTGAGACACTTTGTAAGGAATGTGACCACTCATCGATTTTTTTGTCTGTTTTGCTATAAAATGAAATGAAGTGTTAGTTGCTCAGTTGTGTCCAACTCTTTGCAACTTCAAGGACTGTAGCCCACCAGGTTCCCCTGTCCATTGAATTCTCCAGGCAAGAATACTGGAGTGGGTTGCCACTGCCTTCTCCAGGGGATCTTCCCAAGCCAGGGGTCGAACTCAGGTCTCCTGCATTGCAGGCAGCTTCTTCACTGTCTGAGCCACCTGGAAAGCCCATTTTGCTATAGGTACCTGTTCAATCAGCATGTCTTCCTGGGGAGGGTTGGGAAGCTGAAGGTCCGTGTGCATGTCTTATTTTGGTTTATTTCTCCCTTTGGCTCTCCCACACTACCTTTGAATAACACCGTTGGGGAACAGTGGCGGACTCCACTGGAAGGAGGCTGTCCTTGAGGCCAGCATCTGGATTTGCGGAGAGGACAATCCTGCGGGTGGAGCAGGAGGAGTTCTCAGCTCTGCTGTTGGCCCTTGGCTACAACAACTGAAGCAAGTGCAGGCCTCCACCCCAATGGAGTAGGTCGTGAAGGGCTGCAGGCTGTGAAGAGTCTGCTGGGTGGCCAGGCCTTCAGCCAGCTGTAGAAGGAGAGAGAAGGCTAGATGAGGCCGGGTCGCAAGTCACAGACAGTTGGTTCACTTTTATCATGTATCCCGCTGCTGCTGCTAAGTCGCTCAGTCGTGTCCGACTCTGTGCGACCCCAGAGACGGCAGCCCACCAGGCTCCCCCGTCCCTGGGATTCTCCAGGCAAGAGCACTGGAGTGGGTTGCCATTTCCTTCTCCAATCACGTACCATATATTCTCTGAAAACAGTGCCTCGCTAGTTACTCTGGGAGATGCACCCTAGCATCCAGCACAATATTTACTCTCAGGAATGACCAACCCAGTGGGAGAGGCATGGCTTACACATGCCAAAAAATGCAATGAGATAACAGTTAGATAGAAGTTTGAGGCCACAGGGTAGGAATCACAAGGTACAATGTTGTCTATTACCATAAATACTAGAAAATGGCACAAAGCTCACAAAATACTGACCAAGTTCTGTGACCCTCAGAATGATGTCTTTTTGAAAAAAATCTATATTTGAATTATATTTCAAATTCAACATTTTCTAAGGTTCATATTCTGCCATTGTTACTTGTGTGGATCAATAATTTGGGTATCAAAACTTCCCTCAAATTCTAAAGTTGAGTATCATGAGCTTGAAATATATTTTATATATCAGTCAGTCATTCAGTTGTGTCTGACTCTTTGCGATCCCATGGACTGCAGCATGCTAGGCTTCCCTGTCCATCACCAACTCCTGGGTTTACTCAAACCAGGGTCTTTTCCAATGAGTCAGTTCTTTGCACAAGGTGGCCAAAGTATTGGAGTTTCAGCTTCAGCATCAGTCCTTTCAATGAATTTTCAGGACTGCATTCCTTTAGGATTGACTGGTTGGATCTCCTTGCAGTCCAAGGGACTCTCAAGAGTCTTCTCCAACACCACAGTTCAAAAGCATCAATTTTTGGCACTCAGCTTTCTTAATGGTCCAACTCTTACATCCATACACGACTACTAGAAAAATGATAGCTTTGACTAGATGGACCTTTGTTTTGTCTCTGCTTTTTAATACACTGTCTAGGTTGATCATAGCTTTTCTTCCAAGGAGCAAGTGTCTTAATTTCATGGCTTCAGTCACCATCTGCAGTGATTTTGGGGCCCTCCAAAATAAAGTCTCCCACTGTTTCCATTGTTTCCCCATCAATTTGTCATGAAGTGATGGGACTGGATGCCATCATCTTAGTTTTTTGAATATTGAGTATTAAGCCAACTTTTTCACTCTCCTCTTTCACCTTCATCAACAGGCCTTTTAGTTCTTCGATTTCTCTCATAAGGGTGGTGTCATCTGCATATCTGAGGTTATTGATATTTCTTCCCTGCAATCTGAATTCCAGCTTGTGCTTCATTCAATCTGGTATTTCGCATGATGTACTCTGTATAGAAGTTAAATAAGCAGGGTGACAATATATAGCCTTGATGTACTCTTTTCCCAATTTGGAACCAGTCTGTTGTTCCATGTCCAGTTCTAACTGTTGCTTCTTGACCTCCATATAGATTTCTCAGGGGGCAGGTCAGGTGTTCTGGTATTCCCGTCTCTTTAAGAATTTTCCACAGTTTGTTATGATCCACACAGTCAAAGGCTTTGGTGTAGTCAATAAAGCAGTAGTAGATATTTCTCTGAAACTCTCTTGCTTTTTTGATATGTTTATATATATTTAAGAGTTTGAAAGTCCATGTGTTTCTCTAAAGGTATTGTTCTATAAGAAATATACTTTTTTCCTCAGTTATCTTTGTTGCATTATGAACTTTTTAGTTTATCTGGAGCAAATGTTTTTTACCTTATTGTGATTTTATTAAGTGCTCTTTGGAAGAGGAGAGCTCCGAAACTGGAAACTCATTTTCACATTGACATAAGCCAACATTTAATTAAGAAGAGCTACCTGTTATTTAGAAAAATGTATACAAGGCACTCCAAATATAAATTATTTTAGTTTATTAATATTATCATTTTATAAGCATGGATAATCAAGGGTTGATTGTATTTACATCATCTATATTTATTGAATCAGAAGCCTTGTAGAAAATATGCTAATATTTCTTTAACATTCAATACGAGACTTCCTTGCATGTGAGTGATCCTTTGAAATTGTGTTTCCATACCTGGCACGCTGGCCTCAAAGGATTTCTCCACACTTGCCAAAATTGTTCCCTCAATCAGTCTAAATAATTTATCATGTAATACTGGGATGTGCACAATTTCTCTATGAGGTCTGTGTGAACAAAGTATTATAATATATACTTATTCATGAGAAATGTGAGAGTGATACCAGCTGTCCTGCAGAGAAAAGAGACTTCATCTTCATCTCCAGGATGGTAGTCTCTTGGTTTAAATAATGCAGGAACCAGACGAGTTGATTGCTAGTGTCCTTTTCAGCCAGTGGCTGGGCTAAAACACAATGTGAAAGGTGATTTCCCTCCACAGGACTGTCTTATCTCCTCAGTGTGCCCCAAATGTGTTAATGCATGAACAGTGAGTAGGGCTGAGCTGAACCATTCTGTTGTCTTTTCCAAAGACCTAGAACTTTCTCAAAAGACTGAGTTTTCAGTGTATGATTAGAGATTTGCTCATGCCAAATGGGGATTCTGAGGTTTTCCTTTGCTCTGTTTTTTTCCCTTTTCATATTAACATTTACATCACTGACAAAGACTGTTTCTTGGCCCCTTACTACAAGCCACTACTGTGTTAAGTGCTTGACATGTGTATCCTAATTAAATTCATTCAATTAATTTGATTATCTCTAAGGTCTTAGGCTTCTTACAAGATCGGTGGAGTCTTGAATACCACCTTTAGCCCTCCTCATCCCAAGCATTTACATATCTTCTGTATGTTTCCTGATGCTATTTCTTTGCAGTGGGATCTTTGTGTCACTAAGGTCACCATGGGGCAACTGAGAACAGATGGATAAGAAAGAAGGATCAAGGCTAACAAAAAGCAAGGGCACCAAGCTTGGTTATTTAAGTAAACCAATCAGAATACTGCTGCTCACCACTGTCTGGGCCCCGCTGGTGCTCCTGGAGAACAATCTGTAGAGAGTGACAATCCCGTTGGGCTTCTGGGGGGTGCTGATGTTGACCACTGCTTGGGTGGCAGAAACCGCATGGAACTTGGGGGCCTTGAGACCTTCCGGGGGGGCAGGTCCAGTTCTACACCGCGTCCAGCTGCTGGGGGCTTTACCTGCTGAATTCACGGCCCAGACCTCCAAAGAGAAATCAGTAAGACCCATCAAAAGCAAGGTAACCTCAAGCTGCAAAGAAGCTGGCAACCAGAGCAACTGAACACACAGAATGAGAGACACTGTGATTCTGGAACTTCACAATCGCAAAGGAGGGCAGGTCTTCCCTCTTTTTAGCCTTTGACCCTGTGAACACAGAGGGGCTGATTAGAACCTCGGTTTCCAAATGCAATCAGCTGATTTAAGCCTAATGAAAAGCTGCTCATCCCCATGCGGGGCGTGGAGTGATTTTTGTTAGCTTCTGCAAACCGAATGGATCTGCAGACTCCATAAAACTCAGCAATTCTTAAACCCTGTCCTCACTCAATCTGCATGAAAATTAAATTTTCCTTTCATCAAGGAGGGAATAAACATATGGAAGGAAGTATAATCTTATTTATCAAGCACCATTTGTATAATTAAACACGAATATCCTAAAAGGTTGCCTTAGGTCATTATTTGCATGAGTAAGTAATTTGTAGAATGTCAGGTACAATAGACAGAGTAGATGGATGTATGAGTGGATAGGGTTAAATTAGGCCCAATAACAGCCAACTACACAGTGATCAATCAGGATGATAGATCTAAATGGCAATACAAGCGGACTGTCTGCATGTTTAGGAGTAGGAGTCTTCCTTAGTAAGCTTTCATGTTGGGCAAGTCTAACTTCAGGAAAATTTTTCTGCATTTGGTGTCTTTGTGTGTGTGTATACACACACATATATACACATACATGAATATTATAATTCATATAATACATATAATTGTCTATTTATAACATATATATGTATTTAATTATATATATTTGTTTTGAGCTTTTAAAGGCAAGTCTTGAAAACTTCATTCTATAGTGCACATGTTCTAGGTGTGTGATGTTAAAAGAGCATGTGGAATGTTCAAATGCAAGATATTTAGGAAACACTGTAGGAGAATACTTTGCAATGAGAGTTTAGTTTCATTTTTATTTTGCTTTCACATCAATAATATCTTTAAGAGAATTTAATGAATCAGAGAGCTTTCAGCAGTTAGGCTAACTCCTATCAGTGTTTCTGTACTTTTTTTTTTTTTTTTTTTGCAGATTTCTCTAAAAGTAATCTTTCTGATGTTGAATTGCTCTTGAATTACAGTCAAGAGTAAATCTCCAGGCTGTTGCTGATAGGATTGCCAGAAGCCCTGTTTTTCACCCCCAGTTTTATTGAGAAATAATTGATATACATGCCCAATTTTAAAAAGAGATAACTAACCTACTTACTAAGTAGAGCCTGCTCTTTTCAGTGTTCTGATCCATTGCTCCCATCATGTGGATAATAATCACTCACATTTGTATAAATTTTATACTTTACAAGACACTTTAACAAATGTTCACTGACTAGGTCCTCACAAACACAACTTTGTAAGGTGGCTAGAGAATATATTATTGGCCCCTTTTACAGATGGGGAAATCAAGCCTCTGAAATGTGATTCTCTTGTTCAAGGTGACAGAAGTCACAATACCTGAAACTAGAATTCTACTCTCCAGGAAATTTTATTGGTCTTTCCAGTAAGCTGTGCTTTTGATTCTGTATGTCATCCATACAAATAAATAAGATACTCAGGATTATGAATATTAAATAACCTGTCTATAGACAATTGGAGAAGGCAATGGCACCCCACTCCAGTACTCTTGCCTGGAAAATCCCATGGACAGAGGAGCCTGGTAGGCTGCAGTCCATGGGGTCCCTAAGAGTCGGACACGACTGAGCGACTTCCCTTTCACTTTTCATTTTCAAGCACTGGAGAAGGAAATGGCAACCCACTCCAGTGTTCTTGCCTGGAGAATCCCAGGGACGGGGGAGCCTGGTGGGCTTCTGTCTATGGGGTCGCACAGAGTCAGACACGACTGAAGCAACTTAGCAGCAGCAGCAGCTATAGACAATTACCTGCAATTCTGGAATTAGGTAAAATCTCAGCTTGCAAGGGTAAACAGACACACCCAGGTTGCCTTGAATGATGAAGGTTTGTTTTGATAGACCCAGGGAAGTAGGAGCAGAAAACTGTCTTAGCAATGTGAGAGCCAGGTTCCATGGAAACCAGGGTCCAGGGCAGAACACAACAGCTGCTCTTACCACCCTCTCTGGAATGGCCATGGTCAGTCTAACAACAGGGAGAGTAGCTATAGGAAATAACTGATGAGGAGGTCATACTGTAAGGCTGATGAGAAAGAGCCTCTGACTTCAGTCTGCTCCAGACTAACCTCTTTTAATAAAAATTTCTTTCTGGAGGGTAGGAAAGCATTTTTGACTACACAATAAGTAACAAAGTTTGAAAAGAAAATAAATATTCTTGAGAAAGGGATGCAAAATAAGGTGAACACGCTGATATCAAACTCTTTGCCAAGTGAAAGGCTTTGGTTGGTAATTTAAGTGCATACAGGATTTTAGTAGGGGCCACAAAGGATGGAGAAGAACACAAGGAGGAAAGTGCAACTGGGTTTGACAAAATAAAAATTCAGCAAGCTGCCTATTAATTCGTGCTCAGTCACTCAGCCGTGTCCAACTCTTGAAGACCCCATGGACTGTAGCCCACCAGGCTCTTCTGTCCATGAGTTTTTCCAGGCAAGAATACTGGAGTGGGTTGCCATGCCCTCCTCCAGGGGATCTTCCTGACCCAGGGATCAAACCTGTGTCTCCTGTGTCTCCTGCATTGGCAGGTGGATTAACTACTGCGCACCAAATCTATTAAGGCTTTTTAATGCTCACATTGGCAGTTAGGTCTAGACTTCATGCCTTTCTGTGTTGCATGAGTTTTTATGGGGTGAACTTCTAGTTCCAAAATATAATTTAACTCATGGTATTTTAAAACACTTGAGTCTCAGTAATGTAGTATTTTACTGTATTTCTCTAGAAATATTAAAAAAAAAAAACAAAAAAAAAAACGGGGCCATACAGAATTCCCCATCAGTAACTGGGAATGAATGTAGGCTCTAGTGTCTTTTGTCTTTGAGAGGAGACCTTCATAATACAGTGCTTTTTTCCTAGTCTTTCTTTTTAGTATTCAATCAATTTGAGATCAAAATAGCATTCATATAAATCAACATGCTTATGCAAAGCAGGAGCAGCCTATTTACATGCGCTCCTCTGAAAATGAAAGCAGTTACAATGAAGAAAGCTGTGCTAATGAAGCATTATGGATTTCTCAAGAGTTATACCACAAGGCAGTGTCTCTTATGCCAAACTACCAGAAGAAAAGGCAGAAAGAAACTGTCACTGAATCTCTTTCTTTCTCTCTCTCAAGGTAAAAAGTCCTTTAGCTAAAAATCGCTGTAGATTTTTGTCTATGCCCAGCTAAACAGGAGATAAAGGAACTAAAGTATAGCTTAAGGTTCAGGATAAAAATACTAACAGATTATGCTTATGGTTTATTTTTACTGAGAAATAATGGCTCCAAGATTTAGGTCCATCTTTATATGGTAGATAAAAAGCAGAGATCTTGTATGGGGAAATATGAGTAGTATACTCTGATCTTCTATTTTTAATGAACCTATATAAACATTAAGAAATGAGATATCTTGAGAACAGAGGTAGAATTGCGTACTTAGTCTGTCTATCTAGCCACCTATCAGGTTGGCGAAAAAGTTCATTTGCATTTTTCCATAAGATGTTATGAAAAAATTTGAATGAACTTTTTGGCTAACAAAATATCTATATCTATCTGCCACCTATCTACCTCTTATTTACCTAAAATAAACCAACCCACCTGATTTGTATTTCAAGATCCCCTCACATATTCTTGTTGCTGTTGTTTAGTCACTAAGTCATATCTGACTCTTTGTGACTCCATGGACTGTAGCCCGCCAGGCTCCTCTGTCCATGGGATTTCTCAGGCAAGAACACTGGAGTGGGTTGCCATTTCCTTCTCCAGGGGATCTTCCTGATTCAGGGATCCAACGCGCATCTCCTGTATTGCAGGTGGATTCTTTACCACTGAGCCACCAGGGTATATAAACAATGTATGAATTACTCAGAAGAAAGAAGGGACTTTTTAAGAGTTGAAAACTAAAGTATAATTTATGAATTTCATGCTCAAGAATGAAAAAAAGTAAGGATACATTTTCATCTTTTGTTTATGCAAAATATCCTCACACTCACACCATCTAGTTGAACATATTTATCCTTCGATAATAAAAAAAAAATTAAAGGTGATTAAAGTTTCTATTTATCATTTGGGTTTAATGAACATTTGCACATGTGCACATATATACACACACACGTACAACACACACACCCACACATTATAACTGTTAAGAGTTTGGAGTTTCCCAACTTAGAGCTACTAGTTAGAACAGGTTAGGGCTGGCTGAGATGGGGTGCTTTCCTCTCCAGGGTTTTGGGTGAAACCATGAAAGGAGTTACAATGTAAGAAGATGTCATAGAAAACACAGATTAAATATTTGAATAAATTAAAAATAACTAAAATGAGCTAACCCCAAATTTTCTAATTGACTAGCAAAAGAGTAGATCTATTTGTTTTCAATCTAATTTTTGTTATCTAACTAGTGACTATCACCAACCTTATGCTGTTGCCCATTAAAGATAAAATTGTTCTTTTAGTTATCCTCTGCCCACTTTCCCAGCCTCCTAGGACTAATTACTATATGTTGCTTTAAAAAGTTTTAATTACATGAAATGTCAACATCTGCCACCATGCTGCCCAAATCTCACTGCTGTGGAAACAATGGGTTCAATTGTTTGTCCTCTGTTGAAAACTGCCTTTTACAAATCTTCCTTCAGAGGAGTCTTTGTCCAAACGTGCTCCTTGGCTATTATCTTCAGAATCATTTTGCATTCCTATAAGAGAATTTCTAGTGAAATGATCTCAGAACCTGCCTTTTTTCCAAGTGATTCTTGTGCCCAGTCTTGTTTGAGAAACACAGAGAGCTCTTCCCTACAGAACCAGGTAGAGAAATCATACAGTTTTTTGTTTTTTTTTTTTCAATTTCTATTCACATGTTGTCTATTCAGAATTGCACTTTGCGTTACTTTTGTCATTACCTTCAGCCATTCAAATAAACACACAGCATGTATCTGGCTGAATATGTTACAATTGCAATGATCATTAACTGAGTTTATTACAGTGGCCAGAGTTCCAAACAAACCCAGAGTTCACTAGCTTTTGTAGAATGACCATTTGGCACCTAGTTTTCACTTGAGGAGCAAATTTCTTGAAATACTGTTATTTCTAGAACTTGCTGGGTATTTTCCCCTCCATGCAGCCCAGATGAACATTATTAACTATTTTTAAATGTTCTTAATTCCTCTCACCCAACATTTTCCCTCCTAATTTTATTCCAGAGGGAAAGCAAGAGTTTGTGAACAGAAGCATTTGTAAGAAATTTTGTAAAAGAGAAAGAGAAGGAATCATGACTCCAGTGAGGATGAAAGAAGAGAGACGCTTTAGAAACCTTAGCGTGGGGGCCCAATGGGTGCTTACATTAATGACCTAACTATTCTTTAGCACAATTTCCATGCTTAACTGTAGTTTTCATTCTAATGATTTGTCTCACTCAATGGCTCATAACTTTCTCAAATAACATTCCCCAGCCATACTTTCTCAAATAACATTCCCCAGGACTAATATTTTCCAAGTGCAGTCTTAGTGCAAAGAGAAATTCTTAATGTAAAATTTCAGGGTTTCTTAATTATAAAAATACCTTATGATTCTTTTGGTTGAGGAAATGCTACAAGTCTTGATAAGACCAGGAGAACAAACCTAGCAATGCTTTCTATACTATTAGTATCCAGTTGATGTCTACTTGGTCTTGAATTTGTTATCATTTTCCATATAAAAATGGACCATAGGAATAATGGGACTTTCCTAGTGGCTCAGAGATAAGGAATCTGCCTGCAATGCAGGAGACTCAGGTTCAATCCCTCGGTCAGGAAGATCCCCTGGAGATATGAGAGCAACCCACTCCAGCATTCTGGCCTCAAGAATTCCATGGAGTAGAGCCTGGCGGGGTTGCAGAGTCAGACACAACTGAGCGACTCACACACACACACATAGGAATAACCAAATTCAGCCAGTGATCTTTCACAAAAACCCTCTTATCTGATAACTCTTAATGTAAGCGACAGTGGCTGTCCTTCCCCTTGAAGCATTTTAAGATTTTGCACTTTTTTCCAGGCTGTTTATTACAAGTTGAAGTATAACTGTGACTCTCAGAGGATTAATACACAGAGGAATTTTTCAGTTCTCTGCAACTTCTGTGATATTCTATAACATACTTCCTTGTGGAATAATGGCAATTTTTGATAAAACAGAAACATTTCAACAATATTGTTTCGGACTCCGGCCGGACCGGGGCGGTGTCCCGAGAGGGCCCAGGGGGCGGAGCTCGCCGGCGCGCTGGGTCGGGGCGGGTCTGCGCCGCCGAGTTAAAAAAAAAAAAAAGCCAAACAAACAATATTGTTTCATCAAGCAGCACTAGGGATGCAACATTATTCACAAAAACTGGAGAATATGAATATATTTTCAGGACAATTCACATCAGAAACAACCAAGTCCAACATGAACAGCCATGCCAGTAATTAATAAGAAGAGTAAATAGGTTACATGTTAACAGGCAAACAATTAAATTATTTGTTTCCTAGGGGCATGTAATGAGATTGTGATCCCACTCCCAGGAGAGAGACAAATAGATATTAAAAAGGTCTTTCCGATACCTATATTGGCTAAGGCCAACAGCTAATTCAATAGATTCGATCAAAATCACCTCTTCTTTCACTGCTCCTGATTTATGACTTGGGCTGCAGTTAGTCATCACTCATTGCAGTTTGCTCTCCAGCGCTCATAAATTATGCCTCATAAATAAAAAGATACAATCAAGGAAATCATATCAATTCATCTGCAACCTTGGAGTACATTTTCCCATGGCATTCATGCCAATGCCTTTTTAAAGGGTAGCTTGCCATGGGTTTTGAGTATGTTCAAAGAGCAACACACTAAAATAGGCTTTGCCAGGACTGAGGTTAAGAGAGACTAAAAAGAGAAGGCAATAAATCTGAAATAATATGATGATGATAAGATTAAAAAAATTCATTAACAGTCCCACAGGCTGCATTCATAAAGGAATCACTGGCTGAAAAGCTCTGGGTAGCTATCTGTTTAACCATCTACCTATCCGATTTTCTTTCATCATCAAATGGACTTTTTTCAGCATCTCTGTTTGCATGGTGCTTTGCCGGGTCCATTATAGTTATGCTTTTACAGATATGGTCCTTGCATTCCAGGCTCCTTTAATCTAAAACACTTTGCATCAGGCAAGATGGAACATGATTTTAATTGAATTCTGGGACCCAGGGGAAGAAGGGTACAGCAGAACATTGTGTTTGCTTCTACTGGTGCTTTTGAAATTCAGAGATGTGAAGCTAAGTAAAGAGATTACAAGACGTTTTCCTCACTAGAAATGGATGTCTTCCGTCACTACTGCTCAGCACACAGCCATGTCCTGTGGAGGGGCTCAGTAAGTATGAATGGCTCTTTCCTAAAATGTAAGAAGAGGAAAACTGGCTTCCATATTAGCGGAGAATACTGAAATTAGCTTCCATTTGATGTTCCTAATGATAATGAAAATTTGGAACTTATCATACTCCCTTTTAATTGCTGTGTTTGCTCTCCCTGAGAGAGCAAACTCAGGGACTCAGTCCTGTCCAGCTCTCTTGGAGGATACGTAAAAGTAGTTCATGGGTTTAGTGAGCACCTATACCTGTATAAGGGAATTACGCGTGCTGATTTACTTCCTCCTCTCAACATGCTGTGAGGGGCTATCAGCATCATAACCAGTTTATACACAAGGAAACAGAGGCACAGAGACGTTTACATAGCTTGGTAAGTGTATGTGAGGTAAAAGCTTGAGCCCTCTGCTTTTTCTATTGAAGGAGGTCCTAGATAGACACATCTTCTATGTGTTCGAGATACTGCCCTGAGGCTGCTGTTGAACTCTGCACAGACTGGCTGTTCGCAGAGAGGAGCCCTAAAGTGAGGTGGTGGAAACGACCACAAACATCACAGTATCCATACCTGCTGCTACGTATCATGCTTTAAAGAATACTTCCTGTTATACAGAGGCAAGTACTAGTCAAATACTTTCCCTGCTACTCCAAACATGTGTAAAGTGAAAGTGAAAGTTGCTCAGTCATGTCCGACTCTTGGCAACCCCGTCGACTGTAGCCCACCAGGTTCCTCTGTCCATGAAATTCTCTGGGCAAGAATACTGGAGTGGGTAGCCTTCTCCAGAGGATCTTCCCAACCCAGAGATTGACCCCAAGATTCCCACACTGCAGGTAGATTCTTACCATCTGAGACACCAGGGAAGCCCAAGAATACTGGAGTGGATGGGTAGCCTATCCTTTCTCCAAGTGATCTTCCTGACCCAAGAATCAAACCAGTGTCTTCTGAATTGCAGGCAGATTCTTTACTAGCTGAGGTACTAGGGAAATCCATATAAATGCACTAAAACGGCAGGAGAGTTCCAGAAAAACGTCTACTTCTGCTTTATTGACTATGCCAAGCCTTTGACTGTGTGGATCACAACAAACTGTGGAAAATTCTTCAAGAGATGAGAATACCAGACCACCTTACCTGCCTCCTGAGAAATCTGTATGCAGGTCAAGAGGCAAAAATTGGAACCGGACATGGAACAACGGACTGATTCCAAATTGGGAAAGGAGTATGTCAAGTCTGTATATTATCACCTGCTTATTTAACTTACATGCAGAGTACATCATGGGAAATGCCAGTCTGGATGAAGCACAAGCTGGAATCAAGATTGCTGGGAGAAATAACAATAACCTCAGATATGCAGATGACACTACCCTTGTGGCAGAAAGTGAAGAGGAACTAAAGAGCCTTTGATGAAAAGTGAAAGAGGAGAGTGAAAAAGTTGGCTTAAAACTCAACATCACCAAAGGGGTGGGAAGATCACCTAATCCATCCCTCTAACCCAACCCTGGACACACCCCTACCCTAACCCCATATAAAGAACCAGCTTGTCCCTACCCTCAGTGAGCTAGCGAGGGAAACTGTTACTTGTTCTTGCTCCCCCTGCTACAGCAGGGGCTCCAATAAAGCACTGTCCTAATTTTTTTTTCTGGCCTCTGATCAATTTTTATTAAGGAGGTCAAGAACCCTGGTGGGTAAAACTAAAATACTAAGGTAAGTTTTTTTTCATCCCAATTTTAGCGGTAAGGAAACTGAGGCTTAGAGAGTAAATTACTGGCTGAGGACACAGTGACAATAAGTCCTGCAGCCCAGATTACACCCTGAGTCAGTTTATCTTTGCAGGGTCAGGAGTTCATGCTCTTGATGGGGTGACTTGAGGACACTATGTTTCAGCAGAACAATGATGGGATCTGGTGTCAGAACATTTGGACCCAAGTTCTGACTCTGCCATTTCCTGACTGGGCACTTTGCTCAGTCATTCAGTTTCCTGATTATGATGGAAAAAATAATATCTACCTCATAGGATTATTTTGAGATTTATGGGCAATAAAATTGCTATAAATTTTGAGAAATGGGGTGGAGGATAAGTACATTTATAAATATTTTACTAAGATTTTGAAAGCCCCAGAGCTATACACAAACACAATTTGGACAACCAGAGGGTGAATTAAGAACACAGTCTGTGGAACTTGAATTCTAGGTTCAAATTTCAGTTCTTTCGCTTACCAGTTGTACCCTTGGGCATGTTAACTAAGGGTTTCTAAGGGTTATTATTTAGAATAATCCTTGCCTCAGATGATTATTATGAGTTAATGCATGCAAAACTTTTAAGAGTCCTTAGCAGTACATGCTGCTGCTGCTGCTAAGTTGCTTCAGTCGTGTCCGACTCTGTGCGACCCCAGAGACGGCAGCCCACCAGGCTCCCCTGTCCCTGGGATTCTCCAGGCAAGACCACTGGAGTGGGTTGACATTTCCTTCTCCAATGCAGGAAAGTGAAAAGTGAAAGTGAAGTCGCTCAGTCATGTCTGACTCCTAGCGACCCCATGGACTGCAGCCTACCAGGCTCCTCCGTCCATGGAATTTTCCAGGCAAGAGTACTGAAGTGGGGCAAGCACTAAATACACGATGATGGTTTTTATTATATTTGTGTGAAAAGTCAGGATATGACTTCTTAGTTGAGAAAGTGAGACTAAATAGCAATTCTCTAATTCACTTCTGGGTCCATTTAGCTGTTATGGATTAACAACAGACTTGAAAACCCTGACCGTATTCTGAGGTCAACCCATATTCTCTGTGTCTTTGTCTCTGGGTACTTCTCCACTCTAGAACTCTGAGGGTTAGAATAAATGAAAGCCTGGCTTTTCAGAATATTGCTTCTACATCAAACTTTGTTGATTGGATGGCATCCTCCATTTTACCTTCTTATTAAAATTTCTCAAAAGTACCTCAAGATATATAAAAAGGAAACAGTGAAGAAAGGGAATGCATTATTCAAAGAAAAGAATCTTGTTTCCAGTTTCATGGCAAATATGCCTTTGGGAGAGAACTGTTCAGTTTCCTAGACATTTATAGGCATCTTAGTAATGACCAGATACATTAACAGATAGATAAATCAATTTACAAGATAAAGTCTTGACCGTCTTCTTAAAGATTTCCATCGAAGGCATCTGATTTACTTCAATATGTTAACATTTTTGCTACTCTCTCTAGATGTGACAGCTTCATAGAGATCAAGATGTTTGGAATTTAATGGAAATAAACCATTAGTCCAAGTACTTAGATTTACCAAGTGTTTTATCAATAATCATAGAGTGGCAAGCCAAAGTTTGCCAGGTGATCCTCCAGCCCAGAAAGAATTCTCCTGGAAAGGCATTGTCATAACTTGGGTGAGAAACAGCACCCACTTGGGGTATGGGGGATGTCTGGGGTGTTTTCTCTTTGCCTCCAGATCCATTCTCTGCCCTTCTCTGCTCGGTGGCCCGCTTTACAAAAAGAGAGAGTTGTCACTTTCTCCTTCTCTCTCTCTGGCATCCCAGTTTGGCAACAGGCTGTGTTCCTTCTCCATGAACGCAGCTTCTCCAGGGCAGCCCCTCCCCACTGGTTATAACATTTACTGAGTTACAGAAACAGCTTCTTCCCCTTGCCCCTTTAGGTCTAGAGGGTAAGGTATTAGCTCCCAATGATGGCTAGACCCTAGGTATGTCAACATCCCTTGTTGATTCTCTTCATCCTGCCCACAGCTCATATGTAGCCTTTTCATTAAACTTTCCTTAAATGCATGTTTGAGTATGTTACTTCCTGCTGAAATCCTTATTGACAAAGAAGAGAACATTTTGAACCTTTACCAGGTACCAATCATGGTGGGTAGGCTAAGAGAGGTGTTTGCTTATAAGAATGGAGAGATATGGAAGAGCATTTTTTTTGTGAGACTGAATAGTCTCTATGGAATGATGATGTTTAGCCACTCAGTCAGGTCCAACTCTTTTGCAACCCCATGGACTGTAGCCCACCAGGCTCCTCCTCTGCCCCTGGGATTTCGCAGGCAAGAACACTGGAGTGGGTTGTCATTTGCTTCTCTGGGGATCTTCCTCACTCAGGGATTGAATCTGTATCTCCTGCATTGGCAGGCAGATTCTTTACCACTAAACCACCTGGGAAGCCCCTAGGGTATGATATTCAATCTTTAATATCAAGGAACTCCTCAAGACGATCTGGCCAGAGTGGAAAGAGTGTGTCCAGGAGGGTTTGGTGTGGAGACTGTGCTGTTCCTGGTTGAGGACATGTCTGTTTCTCCCTAGGTCTGTTGCGCCATCACTCAAATCTCTGTCTTCACAGCTTACACTACCATCCGTGTATTTTTATGAGTACATTGTTCATGGGTGTGTTTCTTTACCTTATTAACTAAACTTTAAGCCTCTGAGGGGTAGAGTCCATGGTTTTTAGCTTCTAGTTCCAATCCCAGCAACTCAACATACACTTTGAACTTGGTGGGTGCTTAATAATGACAAGTTATGAAATTCTCAGCTTAGAGGCTAAAGGGGAAGAAGGAAATATGTCTCACTCTTTCCTGGATATTCATACAGGACCTAAGTTTTGGGTGACTTTATACAGCCTTCTCCTTTTACAACTACCCTGAGGAGCAGGAACCAGTCGTGAAGAGCCATGGGGGCAGATCAGAATTCTACATTATCTACATTCGCTTAGAGGAAATCTTGTTGCATTGAATGCTTTAAGTCCAGCAAAGAAGCTTCCAACAAGAGACAGGAGGCTCAAACATGGCTTAAATGAACTGGGTCTGAAGGAGGGTGAGAAACAACCCATCTTCAGATGAGTAACTTGTCTCAAAGGCAATGTAGACATTGCCATTGGTAGGGACTTAGGAATAGAGTCCTAGGGGACACCCTGAGGGACAGAAAAAGACAGGGGCCTGCATATATGTGAACCAGCATTGCTCCTGTATGCTCTCGTACAAACAGGTAGAAATGACCTCCTGTTGGAACACAAAACCCGAAGGCTAAAAAGGACACAGTCCCTGGACCAAGTGGCAGAATTCAGATTTCTGTTCACGGAATGTCCTGACAGCCTTCAGTCTAAGCAGTGGCGCTCAGGCTCTAGGGTTTTAGAGCACACGCACGGCTAGAGTCAGCCAATATCAATAAATCATTTAAGACCTTGAGCTGCGGGAATTGTGGGTGGGAGCAGCTTACATCTCATGGGAGAAACTAACCAAACATCAGCCTCCACACTGGTCAGAAATACGTTAGTGGGATTCATACTTAATTAAATGCAAGTCCAAAGCCAAACAGACAAGGTGCTCAATGAATTTTCTCTAAATGTAATACAAAAAAAAAGGCTTAGGAAAGGAATGAGTTAAGAGTGATGGCACAAGAAAATAAACAATTTGAAGCATGTCGCTCGTCACAGAACTGTGGAATCAGACTATCAGAGTTGGAGGGAATCTTAGCTGTGCAAACATGGACGTTATTCCTTTCCTGGGAAGAGAGTAGCAAGGACAAGAAAGGTTGAACTCTTTCATCAAAGGAGCATTGCATCTTCAGGACCAACTGTGCTCTTAATTAGAGATGTTTGCATTCTAACATTGTATTAATGACTGTTGAGAGACATAAGAGTTTTCTTAACCTGCCTCTTTTCTCTCTTGGAAGAAAGTACCTTCTTTTATTTAGTGAGACGCTGAGGATAGTTTCTGCTTTGGCCCAGTTGCTTCATTTTTCTGGAGTTATTAGTAACTGCCCCCTGGTCTTCCCCACTAGCATACTGGACACCTTCCAACCTGTGGGGCTCATCTTCCAGTGTCATATCCTTCATACTGTTCACTGGAAAAGACCCTGATGCTGGGAAAGATTGAAGGCAAAGGGAAATGGGCGGCAGAGAATGGAATGATTAGCTAGCATCATCCACTCAATGGACCTGAATTGAGCAAACTCTGGGAGACGGTGGAGGACAGAGGAGCTTGGTGTGCTGCAGCCCATGGGGTGGCAGAGTTGAGCAGGACTCAGTAACTGAACAATGAAGGTAGAGTGGGGAGGTGGCTCTACTATGCAGCAGGCATGCTGCTCCACATACAAAATTGGGTTCTCATTATGCACCCATTTTTTAATGAGCAAGTGAGGCTATGAGAACTTAAGTATCTTGCTCAACCTGCATGATTTTCACTTAGCATTTTCACCTGGAAGAACAGGATGGTTAAGAGCAACGAATGCAAGAGAACATGAGGTTTCTAACTATTCTACATAGCAGGGCTGCTGTGTTCAGTGTTCTGGGGCAGCTCTGGTTTCTAGCTAAAGGTATCTCCCACCCAGGAAGCCCTGAGTGGAGGAGGGGGTCTCATGCCCAGGCCTGTTTCATCACAGTTCTCCGTCCTCTTGTTTACAAGAAGGTGCAAGGTGTTAGTACATCAGTAAGAGTCCTGTCCTGGGGCTTCTCTGTTGGCTCAGTGGTAAAGAAACCACCTGCCAATGCAGGAAACATGAGTTCCATCCCTGATCCTGGAAGATCCCCCATTTCAAGGACCCCGTGTACCACGACTATTGGGCCTAAGCTCTAGAGTCTGGGCACTGCCACTACTGAAGTCCTCGTGCCCTAGAGCCTGTACTCTGCAATAGAAGAGGCCACTTCAATGGGAAGCCAGTGACCCAAAACTAGAGAGTAGCCCCCGCCTTTTGCAACTGGAGAAAAGTCAGTGCAGCAGTGAAGACCCAGCAGAGCCAAAAATTAATTAATTAAAAAAAAAAAAAGACTCCTGCCCTTGATTGACTTATAGATAGAGGGAGAGAGAAGTCTTTACTGAGGCAGGAGATAGATGGGCCCCAGACTGAACAGTTGATGTCTCTTCCAAGAGGAAGTTGAGCTGTACTCAGATTAGAGATAAAAGACCACATATTCTTCATTCTTGAAGTCAAGGAGACCTTCCTGACTACACAGGTACAGAAAGGCTCCCTGGAGGTCAAAAAGGGAGGGGGTATCACCCCATAGTAAGTAATGTCGACTACCATGGGCCTCTTGTCTGGAAGGCATCTTGGCTAAAAGATGTGGGCGTACGTGTGGGAGGACCCCAAGATAAACCAAATAGACTCAGAAGCAGGCAAAGCAAGATGACTGGCCAAAGGAAACCCAGAAGAAATGCCCCACATAAGTGATTCAAACCAAAGAGAGAGAAGACACAACTCTCTTTGAGTCTACCCATGTGTCCATCGATACATACTGTACTTTTTTTCCTTCTAATAAACACGTTACCTGCTTCACTACTTTCCGTCTCTATGTGGAAATTCATTTCTACACAGCTGAGGGGCCAGGACCTTTTCATTGGCCACTGGTCCCCAGAAGTCTAGTGGCTGGGATCCAGGGCTCTCATTGCCATGGGCCAACTTCAATTTCTAGCCAGGAACTGAAATCCTGCTTCAAGCCCCTGCAGGCCGAGGCCACCCAAGATCATTTCCACTCTGAAGTGGGACAGTTATCATAATACTAGCTGTTATTACTGTTCGGTGTGAATAGTTTCTATGTATGAGGTACTGACCTAAGCACATTCATGTTTCAACACATTTAATTCCAAAGCAAGCCCAGAAGTTCAGTGGTGTTTCTACCCACATTTCAAAGACAAGGAAACCGAAACACAGAGAAGGTTTGAGTCAGGAAGCACTGGGGTAGTAATTTTCTCTGATGCCTGGAGAGAGACTGGTATGGAATGAAGCCCAATAAAGACAATCTGAGGCAAAGAAAGGAGATAAGGGATGAATCTAACAGCATCAAGTCCTGCATTTTGAGAGAGATTCTTCAGAGACAGAAAAGTGCACCTTTTCCTTGGTTTCAAGGAACGTCTTTAGTCCCTTTCCCAGACAGGTGAACAGAAGCAACTGTCTTCCGTTTAAGGGAAAATTGTCTTTCTACCAATTATAGCAAAATAGTTATGATACCATATGGATGATGTAAATTTTCTCAAGGACTTACGTGGGACTCTTTTTAGTGAACTAAATAAATTAGGTTTGTTATGTATTTCCATTTATATTTTACAATATACTTCTAATTCATTCGATAAATCTACTAGTAAATAAACTAGGTTTCAGAAGCATCGCTACTGATCTTCTCATATATCCATTTTGGTGGTGACATGACTGGGCTTCCCTGGTAGCTCAGCTGGTAAAGAACCTGTCTGCAATGCAGGAGACTCCAGTTTGATTCCTGAGTCAGGAAGATCCCCTGGAGAAGGGATAGGCTACCCACTCCAGTATTCTTGGGCTTCCCTGGTGACTCAGATGGTAAAGAATCCACCTGCAATGTGGGAGACCTGGGTTCAATCCCTGGGTTGGGAAGTTCCCCTGGAGGAGGGCATGGGAACCCACTCTAGTATTCTTGCCTGGAGAATCCCCATGGACAGAGGAGCCTGGAGGGCTGCAGTCCACGGGGTCAAAAAGAATCAGACATGACTGAGCGACTAAGCACAATGACATGACTATTAGTATATAAACTGGTCTCACAGCCTCACTGACTTTTTAAAAAAATTGTATTGAATTATAGTTGATTTCCAATGTTGTGCTAATTTTGGCTATACAGCAAAGTGACTCACTTATACATACATGTGTTCCTTTTCATATTCTTTTCCATGATGGTTTACCACAGGGGAACTGAATATAGCTCCCTGTGCTGTACAACAGGATCTTGCTGTTTATACACGTACGTGCTTTGATACAACTTACACCTAAATACTATTAGAAAATCAAGTTGCTTAGGGTCAGCATGTATTCTGTGAGGTTTTCAAATTATAGATGACCAAGACCAATCAAGAGAAGCTAACGTTTCATGGGAATGTTTAATTTTGTTGTTTGTTTGGGCATACTGAGAGGCACAGGGGATCTTATTTCCCCGACCAGGGAATGAACCTATGCCCTCTGCAGTGGAAATACGGAATCTTAACCACTGGACTGCCACAGAAGTCCCTGATGAGAATTTTTAAAAGCGTGTGCTTGGAGATGACCCCCCACTTAGGGCCCCAGAATCTAGAACTGGAAAGAGCTGCTACTTCCAGGTGAGGAAAGGCTGAAGGAAGTTAATTTGCTCAAGGATCCAGAAATAAGGGATAAAGAACTAAAACCTGCCATCCTTTCTGCTCCTGCCTTCTGTTGATAGCTTGTCGCCCACACTGTGGGAACCTTCCGTGGGGGCTGGTGCAGAGAAGGCCTCCACTGTCCCCTCCTGGAGTCGTCACATAGCGCTTGGGGCAGGAGCAGTAGGGACCCCCAGTACATCTCCCCCATAGCCATTCCTCCCAGCCTCTCCTGCATAAATCCTCAGACAGAACTGTTTGGGGGCAGTGTCAGTCTGTTAGTAAGTAGCAGACTGCCGCTCTGGGCGGCTCAGAGATTAGACCCACACGCCAGTGAGTCACACATGGGATTTCCTCCAAGGCTACTTGCTGTGTCTCAGTCATCCAGTCACGAGGCCCCAGAAGCCTTCAGAGACCCTGCGTGTGTGGGGGTGCTTATCGAAAAAAATCTGTCAAAGTGGGGAAGTTTCAGGAAAGCGAATTAAGTCACTGACAGCAGGATTCAATGAAAGGGGAGCCATGACAGCCCTCGTAAATCCATGATGAGTCATCGTGGCCTTAAGCGGGTGTATGAATATGAAGGCGCAGTTACTGAGAACCACTCACTGGCCTCAGCTCTCTCCCCGCAGGCCAAAGCTGAGGCTTCTTATAAAAGCAGATACACGCCCAGGTCCCTCTCTGAAGCCTGTGGAGAGACTGCTACCTTAATTTGCTTGCTGAACAATTAAGAACTTCCCCACATAGAATCTGTGGAGTTTTTATATCATATATATTTGTACATCCCAATTTTGAAAGCATTGATGATAGAAATGAGTATTGTCTGTGAAAAAAAAAAAATTCCTACCAAATGTGTAAGTATTTTGTAGCATCAGTTCAGTTCAGTTCAGTCGCTCAGTCGTGTCTGACTCTTTGCGACCCCATGAATCACAGCACGCCAGGCCTCCCTGTCCATCACCAACTCCCGGAGTTCACTCAGACTCATGTCCATCGAGTCCGTGATGCCATCCAGCCATCTCATCCTCTAGCAAGCCTATAATCTCTATTTAAGGAAAAGGTCTGTGCACTGGAAGAATTTCATTTAGCAAAGAGGCATCTCATTTATGTACGATCCACACATTTGCAGAGTTGTTTGAAAATTGGGTTTTGGTAAACAAAATTGTATCTGCAATTCACAAATGTCTATTCTTTGATGAGAACCTGCACTTCATCACTCAGCAAAGTTAGCCCATTTATCCTTGTGAAATATATATTTTTTTAATTCCAAATTTCTGAGTTTCCCTGGTGGTCTATTCATTTAGAGTCTGCTTGCTGATGGAGGGGAAGATGGAGGGGACACAGGTTCCATCCCTGGTCTGGGAGGATCCCACATGCCAGACAGCAACTAAGTCCAAATGCCACAACCACTGAGTCAACACCCTAGAGCCCGCAGGCCTTAGAGCCCATGCTCCGCAACGAGAAGCCACTGCAATGAGAAGTCTGCACACGGCAACGGAGAGAAGCCTCTGCCACAACTAGAGAAAGCCCTCCCACAGCAACAGAGACCCAGTGCAGCCATAAATAAACCTTTTTTCAAAAAATTCCAAATTTCTGTGATTTATAGATCATCACTCGTTTTGTGAAACCCAGCAATCTGGAAGCTGTGTTGAAATGAATCAAACTAGAAAATTCCCATTTTCAATGACGGTCGTGTTAACTCTTCTCACCAAAATCCAGGCCTCCCAAATGAGAAACAAAACAAAATGAAATAACAACCATAACCAAACAAAATCCAAGAGGAAGTGCAAATGAAATTATTTGATTAATTGAAGACATGAGCTTTAGCAGGTTATATATTCTGTTCCTCTTTCCAGCTTCATACCAAAACAATAAAGAGAACTGGTTCAGGGAAGTCATGGACAGACCAAGGTAAATAGGCTGGCCATCAATTATCATCATGTAAATTAGGCACTTGTGGGGAGCTGGGTTCACTTACTTAGGCAATCAGTTTACGATGCTTTAGGACTATAATTCTCAACCCTGGTTGTACATTAGAGTCACCTGGGGACCTTTTGAAATGCACCGAAGCCTGGACCCACCCCAGAATTAGAACTACAGGGGGATGGGGCCTTGGCAACCGGAATGTTGTTAAAGTTCCCCAGGTGATTTTAATGTGCAGTCAGGGATGAGAACCACTGATTTAAGAAATCAGCACCTGAAAATCGAGCTTAAGTAGCATAGCAACATCCCTGTACCCTCCGGGGCAGTATTTCTCAAAAAAGAGAGGATGTGGACCATCTAAGCTGCTGGGTAAAAATGCAGATTTCTGGGAATCTCTGCCCCCACCCCTGGGTATTTGCATTGTGAATGCACTCTTTAGGCAATTCTTTTGTACTATAAATCCTGAGTCTACTACCTTTAGGGTATCCAATTTTGAGGTATTACTGAAAACTTTGGAAATGCTTGTAAAGTCACACAGCTTTTGCCTGCTTCAAACATGCTACTTCCCAAATTGGTTGCATGAGTCATTATGAGGTGACCATTTTGCCTCCCAAATCTTCTGTAGCAAATGATTCTCCCCCTCTCAGTAAGAATCTCTTTCTCCAGATACTTTTTGACCCTCCTGTTTATCAGAATTTATCCATGCACTATTCTCTTGCCCAGAGGTCTATCATTGGTCATCAGGTCAAAGAATTAATATAGACGAGGTGGACTGGAGCAAAACCCTACAGGGTCTCCTCCCATGCAAGTACCAAACCCAACAGTAAACGATTAGGACAATAGAGTCACAGACTCAGAGTCTGATGCATATTTCTGACTTGTTTTACAGATATTCTTACAACAGTCCCAGGAAGAAGAAAGCTAACTGCGTGATGATCTGACTGGAGCTATGATATAAGCTGCTCCATCTTGAGCAGTACTGAATCTGTGGCTAGCACAATTCCAAGAACTGGTCTCAAGGGGATGGCATTAACATTACTACTCTATATCTTTGTAGGTATCATAATAATTGTAGCTTGCTCTGTCTGTATGTGTAAGGGGGCAATGAAAACAGTCAGCAAAGAGATGCTCTAGACCCATGCTGACATCTTCCACTCTGAGAATACAGTGCCCTGTATCAGCATGAAGAAATCACAGAAGATAGAACTTCACCCCTAATCCCACAGAAATGGACTGATGTTCTGACAAGTGCGGATTTGTCAGCAGCTCTTTGCAGAAAACCACCCTCGGCAGGAAGCTGCTTTTCTTATTTTAGCAAAGGTATATTGTAACTAACTTTTAAAGCAAGCACTCCCATGCTCTACTCCACTCCAGCCCAAGCACATCTTTTAACCTAGCCTAATTTGTTGGTTCCTTCCTTAGATCAAAGAAATAGAAATGAAGACTAAGTAATTAACAGATGACCAGGTCTCTCCCCTAGCTTCCCCTTCAGTAATCTCCTGAACAAACTGTGTGATCAGACTGTGTGAACAAGATAAGATCTAGAGGACGATCACAAGCCTGCTCACAGCAGGGGACAATGACTCTGATCCTCTGTGTCAATGATTATCTGACATTAAAAGCTTTCATGACCGAACAGAATCTTCTGAGACAGTTTTTTGGGGATGCTAAATCTACCATCCTTCCAGATTGCTGCTATTCTTGAAATAAGAGGGAAGGGGGCAGGGCGCACAACATTTAAAAGAATGACACTATGCTGCTGCTAAGTCGCTTCAGTCGTGTCCAACTCTGTGCGGCCCCATAGACGGCAGCCCACCAGGCTCCGCCGTCCCTGGGATTCTGCAGGTAAGAACACTGGAGTGGGTTGCCATTTCCTTCTCCAATGCGTGAAAGTGAAAAGTGAAAGTGAAGTTGCTCAGTCGTGCCCGACTCTTAGCAACCCCATGGACTGCAGCCCACCATGAAAAAAAATCGTTTAAAACCAGCAAGGTCCAAGATGGCAGAAGATTTAACATCCAGTGGAACTTCAGTCTCATTAAATGCTCACTGTAACATGTCAGCAAGCTAAATGACACACCCACAGATGTCATGACAGATACAAAACAGACCACAAAGGTTAAAAAGTGGGATTCCCAATTCCTGAAAATCCCCATCCCCTTCCCCAAAATAGCTAGAATATTCCCCCCACTCATTAGCCTATGAAATTACCCAGCCCATAAAAATTAACCACATCATACTTCAAGGTCTCTCACTTTCTGAGATGGACCACAGTCTGTGGAGTATTTCTCTCTAAATAAATCTACTTTGTCTCTCACTGAATTCTTTCTGCAATGAGACAGACATTAAGAACCTGAGACCAGGTACGATATCAGTTAAAAGACTGGATTCAGGTCTCAATCAGAGGTGTACAGCTACATTGTTGCTTAAAGGCATCTTTCCATTCTATTGACATTTGTGAGTATGTAATTGAGTTTGTAAGTGGCAAGTAGCAGGACCCCTCTATGTGATAACATAGGGAATACTGTCTTCTTCTTCCCACATAACTAAATTTTTGAAGCTGCCATCAATGATTTAACTCAAAACCAGGTATGAATACAATAATAGGGGGCCATCTGATACCCACTAGGCACATCAGGTGGATGGCCACCTACCCAACCACAGATCATTACCATGCTTCTGATGGAATAGGTTTCTATCTCTGGGCAGTTTCTAAGTTCTTTGTTTTCATCTCCTACAAATATATGGATTATCTCAAAACACAATCCTCTGTAGGAGGGTCAGTCAAATCACTGGCATGGTGGGTAAACTGATGATTTTAGGACAATAAAGGTGCTTTCTAAAAAGCAACTTGCAGAAAAGTAACCCTTAGACAGGTTTGAGAACAATTCAAATTCATCTCAAAGACAAAATGTTCTTTGTTAAAGGGAAATCAATTCTTTTAGTACATTACTTCCTAAATGACTTCTGTAAGATAACTCAGGATCTATAAAGACTCAGCATTTGCACAGGCTAAATAAATCCAATATTTTAGTTCATTTATTTTGGCATTTAATCTATATTTTTCAAAATATTTCTTGTAAGAACTGGGTTTTGGGGCTGATAGGCTAGATTTTTTTCTCCTGTTTTCTATATAACATGGGATTAGCTAGTAAATACAAATTAGAAATCAAATGAAAATCAAATTAAATAATTTCATTTAGGTGAACTGAATATGGAGGAAGAACATGACACAGGGCTGGTAGTAACAGTTACATAATAGCCAGCATAGCCTGAGGTTCTTAACTCATCTCTCCTCTGAAATCTGGGTCCCTTGGTACCTGGTTATTCTTAGCTCCTGGTGAGTGTATGCCTGTTAGCATCACTGACACCATACTGGGCTCATACATTTTTTCCTGTCCTTCCACTGACCCTACCCAGGACTGTACTGTGCAGTGAATCACTTCTCTGTCATCAAGGGCTTGTAGTTAATATATTGTTTAATAATCATTAGGACCAGGAGGCCTCTGTGCTCTGTTACTCTCCAAACAATGATAAAGACCTTTGCTGAGATATTTCCAGTTCTCACAAAACTAGTTCAGTTCAGTTTACTCAGTCATGTCTGACTCTTGGTAACCCCATGGACTGCAGCACACCAGGCTTCCCTGTCCATCACCAACTCCCAGAGCTTGCCCATACTCATATCCATCAAGTCTGTGATGCCATCCAACCATCTCATCCTCTGTCGTCCCCTTCTCCTCCTGCCTTCGATTCTTCCCAGCATCAGGATCTTTTCTAATGAGTCAGTTCTTCACATCAGGTGGCCAAATTTTTGGAGTTTCAGCTTCATCAGTCCTTCCAATGAATATTCTAATAGGTAACAAAACTAGTTACCCATTCATAAACCCTGACTTAGAAATGCACATCCTGTTTCTCAGCACGTATCCCCTACTTTAGGTTAACTATAAAATTGTCCCAACGGTCCCTTCATGATACACAGTACAGCTGCCAATGCTTCTGGGTCTTTGCCTGCCCAATCCCACCCTGTGAAAGTCACTCAGTCATGTCTTTGTGACTCCATGGACTATACAGTCCATGGAATTCTCCTAAATGGCCAGAATACTGGAGTGGGTAGCCTTTCCCTTCTCCAGAGGATCTTCCAAATCCAGTGATCGAACCCAGGTCTCCCGCATTGCAGGCAGATTCTTTACCAGCTGAGCCACAGGGGAAGCCCGAGAATACTGGAGAGGATAGCCTATCTCTTCTCCTGTGGATATTCCTGACCCAGGAGTTGAAACAGGTCTCCTGCATTGCAGGTGGATTCTTTACCAACTGAGCTATCAGGGAAGCCCAAATATGCCATGAGTGAGTGAGTGAGTGAAAGTCGCTCAGTCGTGTCCAACTCTTTGAGACCCCATGGATTATACAGTCCATGGAATTCTCCAGGCCAGAATGCTGGAGTGGGTAGCCTTTCCCTCCTCTAGAGGATCTTCCCAACCTGGGGATCGAACCCAGGTCTCCCACATTGCAGGCAGATTCTTTACCAGCTGAGCCTGTAAATATAATAAATTGATTCTATGGAGAAGCCTGTTTCATTTTTTGGTCTCAAGATACCTTCTCAGTTCAGTGAGCACATTTCATTCCCTCCATCCTCCAACAGTGAGAAAACTGACAGAGTTAAGGCACACGCTTGGGGTTTACCATTCCTTAGAAAATTTAGCTAAGACTTTACAGATGACGCAGCCAATTATTTAACTCAATGACACTTGATGCCAAAGAAGCTATAATCACTGGTTCACTTTTAGTATCCACGGATCACTTAGCTTTGTCTAAAGAGAGGCCAAATATCAATATCTTATGCTGATTCCATCCAGTTCTCTTCCAAAGGTGCAGTTTTATTCATAAAGCAGGCTAGATAATTGACAGAGAGTCTCTGATAACTTGACACTTTCCTGTAAAGATAATGATAAAGCACAAAAAGATGGCTACATAGGTTCTAGCTGTTTTTAACCAAATTCTGTTTCCAACTGTGGCATCAATGGGTATTTTGTTCCTCCATGACATAAGTCACAATCCTTACCATAAACCCTTGGGAATTGATGTGTTTTTAAATACCTGTTCTGTAAGTTTTGGAGTTATTAACATGCACACACTGAATATTTTGCAATGGCCCCAGAATGCTCTTGTAATAAAACATAATGTTTCTGAGGTAAAATACATAAATATTCACTTTAAATCGGATAAATAAATGCTATAAATAGCTTCAGGTTTGTTTAGAATGGGTTTTGCTGCTAAATGAGTTGTGCCAAACCTAGATAAAATCTTGTTTTTAAGACATTTTTAGATTTGGGATTACAAACAAGGGGTTATGGATTTCTATCTGTGTACATCTCCAAACCATTCAAAAATGAATTTATAGTCTCAATTCTTACTAACTTCACTGGGAAATTTGTCCCATATATTATAGGCCTAAAACATATTCCTTTGACACTTAAAATGTTACCTCTGGTCATTGTCCCCATTGATTTGCTCACCATCTTCCTGCTGACTTTGTGGTTTTATTATTTCTGGCTATGGTAAGCTCTTGGCTTAGTTTCCTAAGAGGCTCAGTTTCCTCTTTTAGAAAATTGTACTTGGTCTTCTGCCGGGCACATAGTGCTTGCATCATTCAGCAAGCTTCCTTTGAAACTGTAAGCAAGAGAAGCTGATTCTGACTTAAGCAAAAGGGAGCTTATTGGGAGCACAGTCAGCTCTCCTTATTCATGACTTCTGTATCCATGGATTCAATAAAAAAGTTTTTGACAAAAACTCCAAAAAATAAATCTTGAATTTTCCATGTGCCTGCAGCTATTTACATAGTGTTTATACTGTATTTACACCTATTTATGTGGCACTTTCATTGTATTAGGTATTATAAATAATCTAGAGATGAATTAAACTGAAGAGGCTGTGTGTAGGTTATATGCAAATACTATGCCAATTTATACAGATTTTGGTATCTGTAGGGTTCCTGGAGCCAACCCCACCCTCAGATACCAAGGGATGTGTAATTAAAAGAACAGTTGAGGAACCAGGCTTGGAAATGGCAAGGATAAGAAAAGCTTTTGGATTGAAATTAGAGATATTTTACCTTGAGTTAGTTCCACCTTTTAAAATTCTGAGTCACTTTGCTGGAGATCAAGCCCCAGGCAAGTCTGAGGGGCTGAATATGACTCAGGTGCCCACCACTTGGCTACATGACAGCCTGACGTGTTGATTAACACTGCCACCAAGCCTGAAGCCTGAGCACGGGTGGGGAGTCACTCCCGCACAGGAACGGGGGCTGCTTGTTACAAGTAAACTGCAAATGCACTCTGACGGCAAACAAAACAAACCTAAGGGAAGTCTTCTATTGATTTCAAAATACCTTCAGAGTATTCTTCATTCCTGGCTTTTTGCTGCTGCTAAGTCGCTTCAGTCGTGTCCGACTCTGTGCAGCCCCATAGACGGCAGCCCACCAGGCTCCCCCGTCCCTGGGATTCTCCAGGCAAGAACACTGGAGTGGGCTGCCATTTCCTTCTCCAATGTATGAAAGTGAAAAGTGAAAGTGAAGTCGTTCAGTCGTGTCCGACCCTCAGCGACCCCATGGACTGCAGCCTGCCAGGCTCCTTTGTCCATGGGACTCTTCAGGCAAGAGTACTGGAGTGGGGTACCATTGCCTTCTCTGCCTGGCTTTTTAGGGGTATGTAAAGTCCTCTTTTTTTAGGCTGTGCTCCTACAAAATTTATTTCATTCTCATGCCCAGATTAGTTGTTTCCACTAGACTTTTCTCAGCACAGGGGCTGGAGACACTTGCTCATTAGATTTTATTTTCTCTCTTTACAATTCATGAGTTATCTTCAAAGTGATCTTTTCACAAGGAGTATTTGCAGCCAAGGCAACACTGACAGAAAGAAGCTTAATGATAGAAACCACCTCATTAATAAGAAATGCTAATACTTCACCTGAAATCTACCTGGGAATAACAAGCATGTATCACATGGATCAAGAATCAAGAAAACGAAGAAGGCAAATGAATATGCCTTTTCCTCCCTCATTTACTGCTTAGTGAAGTCGCTCAGTCGTGAGGGAAGTCGCTCAGTCGTGTCCGACTCTTTGCAACCCCATGGACTGTAGCCTATCAGGCTCCTCAGTCCATGGGATTTTCCAGGCAAGAGTGCTGGAGTGGATTACCATTTCCTTCTCCAGGGGATTTTCCCAACCCAGGAATCGAACCCGGGTCTCCCGCATTGCAGGCAGATGCTTTACCGTCTGAGCCACCAGGGAAGCCCCATTTACTGCTTAAGTTTTTTTAAAAAAGAATATTATTAAACTCCTTAAGCCCCATGTTTCTTAAAGTGACTTTATAGACAGCAAGCAATTCTTCAAGTAGGCACTGATGTGTGCCCGCCATCTGAGAGTGAGTTGATAACACCCGCTTCTTACCTGGTATTCATACTCTGTAAAAGGCAGTAGTTCAACATCCATAAAAGAGCTTGAGCTTCCATTATAGGCTAGCACTGGTTTTGACTTTTCAGGCTGAGTTGCTATTTGTCTTCTGTACAATTCATAATATAAAACTCTTCCATTTGGTTGGAGGGGTCCTGTCCACAGAAGGGAAACGGTGGGCTGGAACCCCCCTGGAGCCATCTGCACCTCTAGATGGGGAGGGGGTTGCTGCTGCGGTGCAACCTCCAGGGTCTCTATGAACGTCCAGTCACTTGACACACAGCCCAGCCTGGTGCAGGCTTGGATTCGAACTTCATACCTTCAGGACACAAGGCAGAAATGACCCATTATTGGCAAAATCTATTTTCATGGGAAGAATCTTTAAAAGACCAAGTGTTTTCTGGGGGTGGGGGGGGAAAGACAGATATCTTTATATTTATCCTTATCTATAATAAGCCCTTTTCAAAGTCAACAAAGTCATGTTTCTATGGAAATTTTAGAGCATTTTCAAGCCTCTTGGCTTTCCAAACTAAAGCCAAGATCCTCACCTGTCTGGAAAGGGTGGGCACAATTCTTCCCTAAGCAGGAATGCACAGAATCAATACACTTTCAAGATACTTTTCAGGAAAATTCTGGTACTCTGTAGAATTACTTACTACAGGGAGGAAGAACACAGATCTGGGGAATTTGAACGCATTTTCAGCAACCCTGGGCTCCTCCTCCCTTTGCAGTTGGAGCTAAATGATTCCCCAGGAACAATTTCAGGTCAGGAAAGAACGTCATGGAGTAAAGGTCTCCGTGGTAATAAATCCCCTCACCTGATACCCAACATCTTAGAACAGGCTCCCTTACACCACACAGAGACCTTTTGGGGCCAAAGTTAACCCAGCTACACACCAGATTATCAATCACAGAGACACCTTATCACCATCTAGTTAAACTCAACCAATCAATTATGTTTTGCCTCAGAGCTGGTCTCCTGCCACTGGGAAAGGTCTATTTACATACCAGGGACTTTTCCCTTTCAACAAAAAGGGCTTTTGTTAGTGTTAAGTGCCTGCGGTTGCAAATAAGTGCTTTCCTCCTCTTTTCCGTGCCCAGCGGACTTTATGACACCCCTAATTTCCCCTCAAGCCCCAGCCACCTTCCTCTCTCCCTTTATTTATTTTAGCTTCTGGCCATTCCCTCTTCTATTTCCTGCTTTACCTCCTCCAGACAATCCCCGCCTTCTGTTCACTTTCTTGCTCTTTCTGTTCCCCGCCCCTCTTCTTAATTACAGTTTTCTCTCCCTTTGGGGAATTTCTTGCTTCCCTTTTCTGCTCCCCCTCCCTTCCTCTCCTCCCATGCCCATCTCCACCATGACGGGCTGCCAGTTTACTGGTGAACAAATCACAGCTGTGAATAGCACATCAGACTTCTAAGTGATTCTGAGAATTAGTTTTGATTTCTCACATATGAAATATTTGCTTTCTGGATTATTTGTGGGGATTAAAAAATTCTGGGTCAGATTCTTTCCGCTTCTTAGAGTGTTCCTAGGATCCTTCTTCCTACTGACCAGCTGGGGGTACCCCAAGGAGGGCACACTAATTTGCAGTATTCAGTAAATGTTAATCTGCTGGGAAAACCCCGAATGACATAAATCCCAACTTCATATAGAAGTGATATTTTGCTTTTATTTTTGGTGTATGATTTGATGTTTTTACTGTTTACATTCTATATAAAATTATTATAAAATATTGGCAACGTTTCCTGCATTGTTCATTACATCCATTTAGCTTCTTTATTTTATACCTAGTAGTATAATACCCTCTTCATCTATCTTGCCCATCCCTTACCCCCCTATTCACTGGAAACACTAGTTTGCTCTCTTGTTTCTGGTTTGTTGTATTTGTTTGCTTGTTTTTTCAGATTCCACGTGTAAGTGAGTACATACAACCTTTGTCTGCCTCTGTGCACCTTATTTCAACTAAAGGTAATACCCTCCAGGTCTACCCATATTATTGCAAATGACTACATTTTTCGTTTAGGGCTGAGTAATATTCCACAGATATTTTAAGTCATTTATGTCACTTACATCTTCAGTTACACAGTGGACAGTCAAGGGACATCTCTCATTGTCTTACATGCCTAAGTGTCTCAGAAAAATAAGATTTTCTTTTTTCAGGCTGGGAAAAGTACCCTTCTCACATCTGGAAACTTTTTTTTTTTCCCTTAGAAATATTTATTAGTAAGAGTTTCAAAGGGGAGCAAATTGATATGATCTTTAAAATGTGCAGGTACCAGTCATGTAAAGAGGACGCCAGGATAAAATGTACAGTTCTGCAGCTATGCACCCTTTTCATACCCTGCATCAGAGTAAGATGAAAGCCAGCTCACAAAGCATGCGGATTAGCTATGGAAGATACCTGTGGAAGTTTTAATTACTGTTTAATATTTAATGTGACCCTAAATAATTGTCATGAGGAGATGCACAGGACTGCAAATGTTTCATTTCAACAGCACTATATATCAGAGATAATTGTAGGAGAGATCTAATCTGCATATCAGTAGATTATAATAATAGCTGAATTTTACAAATGGTAGTTGGAAATCAACACTTTTCTAGCCTTTAATTTTTTTAAGTGGTTCTGTTCATTTTACTAAATTTTAAGCATAAAATGTTTTTTATTACTCTTCTTGCTGGGGATTCATGTTACCTAAAATATGATGTGGAAAAAAGTCAAGCAATTCTTTAAGCTATGGGAAGAGCACCGGTGGTCAGATTCCTTTGTGTGGAAAGCAACACACAGCCGTGCTCATCAGAGAGCCCAGAGGGGGCCACTGACGAAACGTGAGCTGCCGAAGTGGCACTGTCCCAAGAAACTATGGGATCAGAGCTGAGGGGATCCTAAGGAGCTACAGAAATAGTCAGAGGAGCCTCATCATTCCTGGAAGATGTGTTGGATTCAATAAGGAGTGCTTTCTCCAGAACAAATTTTGGATCAGTCCAACCCTGGCAGGCAACAGCTCTCATTGCCTGCTACTTGTTTTATTGTTTAAAATAATACCTCCTTTTCCTCAGAGCCTAGGTCAGATAAGCCCACTGGTGTTCTTAGAACTGCCCAGGGGCTGGCCTGTTTCCAGGGGGGACCAGACTCAGGGAAGTGATGGCATCTCTCCGCTACTTGGTTCCAGACATTGTGATGAGTTGCAGACATTTCTAAACAGCTGACTCTCAAAATGTCATCTGCAAGACTTTTGCTCTCCAGAAGTTATGCAAGCAGCTTTGGGCTGGATAAGGATGTGGTTAGTCTACTTGGATGGTTAAATGGATGAGGGGTTGGAGGGCATCACACATTTTGCTCTTGGTCTTCATTGGAACTGACCAAGGGTTCATGTAATAGAAAGAGACAGTGGCTTGTTCTCAGTAAACCCAGAGTCAGTTACTTACCTGTGAAATGGTTTCAACTGGTTTACCATGAACGACTGTGGACCAAAGGAATTATGAGTTGTGTTTATGTGTATGATTTTTGTTTCTCTTTCAAACAGGTCACGGATGAAGAGGGTATAGTTGACAATACGACCATTTGTCCTTACTGGAGGATCCCAGGTCACGAAGATCTCCTGAGGGCCCTTGGCCAGCAATCTCGGAGGTTCCATCCCTGAAGGCGCTGAGGGGCTGGTTCGATCTTTGACAAGTGGACTCAAAACACCCCCTTGACTGTTGTTGGCCATCACCGTATAGCCGTACTCCACACCTGGGGTGAGAGTAAAGTCATGGTACCGAGTTTCCAGGCCAGTGTACACAATTGTTCCATCCCTCCTCAGCTCATAGCTTCTGATCCGGCCATTTGGGATTCTGGGCAGTTTCCAGGTGATTTCTATGGATTCTGAGCCCGTAACTTGCAGTTTTGGAGGGTCCATGTTCTGTGGTGGGGCCTCCATTGTCCAGGCAGATTCTGGCATGCTCGCTGTGCAGCCTCCCTTGGTACACGCCACCAGGGAGAAATTATACTGTGTATAAGGCTGCAGGTGGGAAACCAACAGAGTCAGGTTCTGCCCAGCGAGATACTCTTTACCATCCAACCTGAGTAAATACTGAGTGATCTCTCCATTCTGAATCGATGGCGGGGACCAAGATACATTTATCTGAGTGGCGCTGATGGTCCTCAGAGCCGGAGGGTGGACCCCTGCAGGGGCAGCCTCAAGGGTTGTGATGCTGGTGGTCGTGCTGGCAGAGCAGCCCCGGCTGGTGCAGGCTGTGACCCCATAGCTGTAAGTGGAGAAAGGGAGCAGCTTCTCATCTGTGTAATTGAAAGTCACAGCATCAAAGCTGAAAGGATAGAGCACTCCATTCCTCTGCAGCCTGTAGGACTGGATGATGCCATTAGGCTGCTCTGGAGGGACCCAGGAAATCAGCACTTTGGGGGGATTCACAGATACCTGGGCTACCTCAGGTGGACAAAGGCCATCTGGAGGTGCCTGCCTGGTCCTCACCCCACTCCAAGAGCTGCAGGCGTGGCCAGCTGAGTTCCAAGTGTGAACTTTGTATTCACAATGCATCCATGGCTGCAGACCTGTGTCATTATATATAAATGTATTCCTCTCAGTATTAGATTCTATGAAAACAATTTTCTCATCAGCCTGGATTGTCTGATTCCCCCAAGCTTTTCCCTCGAAGCATCTGCGAATCACTTCATAGCGAATTATCTTTCCGTTGGTTTTAATGGGCTCCGACCAGCTCAGCTCAACGCTGGTGGAGCCCACCGACTGGATGGTGGGGGCCGGCTGAGAGTCGGGGGCGGCTTCCTCCGTCCAGAGAGGCTGGGGCGCCGAGTGTGCACAGCCCGCCCTGGTGCAGGCCTCCAGGGTCAGGGTGTAGAGTGTGAAGGGGTCCAAGCGTCGGAAGAGAAACTGACGATTCAGGCCAGTGTACTCCAGGACGTCCTCACTGAAGACATTGTATGTCTGCAGGAAGATGGAAAATAAAGCATACGGTTTCTTGGTGTCATTATTTTGTTACTTTTAACTTCTTTCTCCTATTCCTCATCTTGATGACCCTAACCCAGAAGAAGCATTCTGATATTAATTTGAGGAATGGGATCTTTGCTCTCCTTTTTTTATTAAGTTGGGTGTCATGTAGTCAGTCAGCTCAGTTGTGTCTGACTCTGTGTGTGTCATGTAAGCATGTATCTAAAAGCTAAGAGTTACTGAACCTGATTCTTTGACTTAAAGAGTGCTTATGGGGTTTCCTCCTGTTTTTATTTTTTTTAGAAGTGGGGATTAGTATTCCAATTCACTATTTTATAAATATTAAGTGCTTCTGATTTCATCCCCAGTAGGCTAATAGGGCATATCCACATTGTCTATCTCCTACAATATTTATTGGAAAATGGATTATAATGCTTAATCATAGGTACTAGAGTGCCATGGCAGAAAATATATCAATGTGTCTGTGTATAGGCACACATGTATGTGCCGAGGTACACATATATGTTATAACTGCTAAGTCACTTCAGTCGTGTCCGACTCTGTGCGACCCCATAGTCGGCAGCCCACCAGGCTCCCCCATCCCTGGAATTCTCCAGGCAAGAACACTGGAGTGGGTTGCCATTTTCTTCTCCAATGTGTGAAAGTGAAAATTGAAAGGGAAGTCACTCAGTCGTGTCTGACTCTTCGCGACCCCATGGACTGTAGCTCACCAGGCTCGTCCATCCATGGGATTTTCCAGGCAAGAGCACTGGAGTGGGTTGCCATTGCCTTATACATGTGTATAAAAACATAGATACGAGGAGACAAGGAATGGAAAAAACCACCCTATTTTCTCTCACCAGTTATGGAAGAATTGGTGGCTGCTTTGGAGCAAAATATACTTTTTTTCTGGGGAAAACCATCTGAAAACTCATTATACAAATGTAGAGCACATTTCCAACATATACTACTCATTGTTCTTTGGGGAAGAGGAGAAGTAGCCTAACTTGTTGCTTGACTTAGACTGGGTTGTTGATGTACTTTAACATTATTTAAGATTAAAGAACTTAGATTTGGAAATCTTCTTCTTGTTGGACTATTGTATTTTGATGTGATTTTCTTGTTGGGGGTCTCAAGGCAAGATCACCCTCCTGAGGGAAGGGGTATAGAGTATTTTCTGAAGGGAATTTAGATTACATAATCATTTTGAAAGCCTCAATGATTCTCTGTCCCCTCAATATTCTCACACCCCATATTCAATTACATAATCTATACCCCTGAGGGAAGAGGTATAGAGTATTTTCTGAAGGGAATTCAGATTACATAATCAATTTGAAAGCCTCAATGATTCTCTGTCCCCTCAATATTCTCACACCCCATATTCACCTGGCAAATTTCTCAGTTCAGTTCAGTCATTCAGTTGTGTCCGACTCTTTGCAACCCCACAGACTGCAGCACCAGCTCCCAGAGTTTGCTCAGACTCATGTCCATTGAGTCAGTGATGCCATCCAACCATCTCATCCTCTGTCATCCCCTTCTCCTCCTACCTTCAATCTTTCCCACCATCAGGGTCTTTTCAGTGAGTCAGTTCTTCACATCAGGTGGCCAAAGTATTGGAGTTTCAGCTTCAGCATCAGTCCTTCCAATGAATATTCAGGACTGATTTCCTTTAGGATGGACTGGTTGGATCTGCCTGCAGTCCAAGGGACTCTCAAGAATCTTCTCCAGCCCCATAGTTCAAAAGCAACAATTCTTCGGCACTCAGCTTTCTTTATGGTCCAACTCTCACAGCCATATATGACTAGTGGAAAAACCATAGCTTTTACTAGATGGAACTTTGTTGGCAAAGTTATATCTCTGCTTTTTGATATGCTGTCTAGGTTGGTCACAGCTTTTCTTCCAAGGAGCAAACGTCTTTAGTTTCATGACTGCAGTCACCATCTGAAGCAAATTTCTAATTAATGCTAAATTCATTTCTCCCTCTCAAACTTAGCTTCCAACTGAGTTTGGACAAAAACAGTCAAATATATTGACTGGGTCCCTGAATATTCACTGGAAGGATTGGTGCTCAAGTTGAAGCTCCAATACTTTGGTCACCTGATGTGAATGAAGAGCCATCTCACTGGAAAATACCATTATGCTGGGAAAGATTGAGGGCAGGAGGAGAAGGGGGCAACAGAAGATGAGATGGTTGGATAGCATCATCGATTCAATGGACGTGAGTTTGAGCAAACTCTGGGAGACAGTGAATGACAGGGAAGCCTGGTGTGCTGCAGTCCATGGGGTGGCAAAAAAATGGACATGACTTAGTGACTGAACAACAACAACTGGTCTCATTTTAAACTTATTCCTATAACTTTTAAATAGATGATCACCAACTATAAAACCATATGCTTACTCTCTCATTTTCCAAAGTGATTATTTCATGTCTCTCCTTTCCCTACTAATGGCCAACCTCTCCTGTTGTTGACATGACCACATGTTTGACTGAGGAAACTAGAGGCAGTCAGAAAGGAATGTTCTCCCATTATATATTATCACCACCATATGTGTGAATCCAGACATACACTATTTGCCTCCCTTCCTTTTGTTACGGATAAAGTATTTCTGCCCCCACTGAAGACCACCTGGGCCCTGGATCCCATGCCTCCCCCCTTCATATAGATTTCACTCTCACAATTACTCTCATTATTTCTTGCATCACTGGTTTATCTCCCTCTACTGAGTTACTTCCATTAGCGTTTACATGTACTCTAGTATCTTTCATTGATTTTTGAAGAAAATTTCTTGACGCCATAGTCCCCTGGCTCGTGCTCCATTTCTCTGCTTTTCTTTCCATCTACACTTCTTTGAGGAGTTGCTATCCTATTTCCTCAAAACATCCCGATCAGGTTTCCCATGTTACCACTTGATTTTCTTGTCAAGATCACAATGACCTCTTGGTTTCCAAATACAGGGTCATATCTCTGCCCTCTTTCACTTATCTCTCTACACCATTTGGCACATTTTCTCTTCCCTTTTGGAATATCCCACTCATCTATTTTTCCTCCCTCACTTGCCTTGCCAGATCATCTCCTTTCTCTTGACCTCCAAATTTTTGTTGACCTCCAAATTTCTGTATTCCCCTGGGCTTGACTCCAGGGTCTCTTCATCTCAGTTATAGTCTCTCCATAGCTGATCTGCTCTAGGACTTTGGGTTTGAACATTACCCATCTGCTCATGAATTCCAAGTATATACATCTTCATGAAGCACTCTTGAGAGAGTTCTAGACTTGTACCTCCACCTGCCTACTTGTCTCCTTAGACCTGCCCATCTTCCAGCCTTACCTTTCTGGTTACGGACTCAAGACCAAAATCTGTAAGTCATTCAGAAATATTCCTTTTTCTTCACATGTCACATTTAGCCCGTTAACAAATATCATTATCTCTACTTTCTCAATGCACTCCCAATCCACCCACCTTTTTCTGCCTTCACAACTTCCACTGGGATTCAACCCACAGTCAATTCCACCCTGAATTCTTAATAGACTCCAAACACCACTGGTCTTATAGCCCACTTTCTACCTAGGAGCCAGAGTGATTTTAAAAAAATATAAATTTGATTGGGCTATTCCTTTGCCTAAACACTTCCATGATTTTTCACTGTACTCAGAATAAATTCTAAGCCCCTGATCACAGACCACAAGGTTGCGCACCATCCACTCCCTGCTGATCCCTTGAACCTCTTCTAGTGTCATCTTTCTATCCCCTGCCCCACCTCCCCCAGCCATTGCTTCAACCACACTGGCTTGCTTTCGCTGATGTGAAGACACCAAATGCATCCCTGGCTTCAGGTCCTGCATTTACTGTTCTCATATTTCACATGACTGCCTCTGTCTTATTCATGGCTCAGCTCAAATGTCAACTCAGTTCAAATGATCATTCTAAAGACTGAACAGGAATTATTACATTACTCTGTTTAATTCGCTAGTTCTGTCCACTACTCTCTGAAGATCTCTGGTCTATCTGTGTACTAGTTTTTTGTTTGACACACACGTAAGGTCTGTAACAGGAGGGACCGTGCCTGTCTTGTTCACTCTTGGATAATTGCCTGGCACTTAGTAGAAGCTCAATAAATATTTGGCAAAATGCAAATGCAGGTATAAGGAGTAGATATTTTTATTGTCAATCATTCTGGGAAAAGGCAGATGCAGGGACAGGAAGCAAATACTCGTAATCAGGGATGCCTTGATGGGTGTGAGAAAAGAAACTCTTCTTTCTGCTGGGAACCTTAGCGCTGTGGCTTGGATTTCAAATCCATGGTTCCTAAGGCTCAGGCCTCCTGTCCCAGAGTTGGTGAAGTCTGGCTGTGTCACACATTGGGGACTGGGAGAAAGCAGTTGCTTGTGCTGCCTGCAGTAGGCCTGGAGGTGGGCAGAGAAGCAGCCAGCACACCAGGCGGTGAGGCAGCCTACAGGAAGGCCCATGAGAGCGGGTCTGGGCTGCGAGCTCTAGTTATGGCTCTAAGTCACTGCTGTAGGTAATTTCGTGCTGGCATCCTCCTCATAGGGGTTTCAGGGAAGCTTTACTCAAAGGCATAGCTGAGTCTCAGCCACCTTGAGAGACAGTGGTCAAGGAGAGGCAGAGTGTCTACGAGAGGCGTAGCGGATGGAAATTCTGCAGCCCCAGCCTGTACAAGGCAGTTGGTGAAGGCCTGAGTAGTGGTCCAGGGCCAGAGAAGACTATGGACTGAGGCAGTAATAGGTGGACAGCTGAGTTGCCACTACCACGGTGGAAGAAAATCAGAAGGGAGATGAGGCTGTTTCTCATGTGGGTGATACTTCAAAGCATCCTAACTTGGGTAACAATGGAAATGCAACCTCATTTGGGCTCAGAGACTGATGAAGCCTGAGTTATATGTGATATTAACAAGACTGCACCTCCTGGCCACATAGGGACATTGGGGACTTAGCAGACATGTGGGGCTTCCTGTTTCCTGCTGAGTGAGCTCCATTCAAAGAGCACATTAGAGAAAGGTTGAGCAAAGGGTCGGGCAGGACCATTCAGGACGTAGTAGGAACACAGTCATGTGGAGTTCAGTTCTGGTGTGACTTCCTAGCTTCAAATCCCAATTCAATCATCGCAATGCTATTTAGCCTTGGACAATGATTTAGCCTTTATGTGCCTGGTGAGATTTAATGATACCTACCGCATAGGGCTGATGTGAGGATTAAATGAGATAATCCATGGAGAGTACTTAGCTAGCGTCGGGTTCACAGGAAGCATAACACATGTGAGCTAGTTTTCTCTGATCTATGATTAAGTGCCTGGAGGAGCTATCGGGAAGAATTAACCAGACTGTGAAGGGAGTGTTCCCGCAGTGACCTGATGGCACGTCAGGGCTCATCTATTTATCTGGAGAACACCAAACATGACCACATATCCAGGGTAGACTTTACCTTAATCACACCATTGGTTCTCGCAGGCTCTGACCACTGCAGCAGCAGTGCCCTCCCATTCTCTTTCTGCTCCACTGTGAAGTTGCTCAGCCCACTGGGGGAAGATTCGAGGGTCTGAACCAGAGTCCAGGGGCTTGAAACTTCTCCTGCCTGGTTTGTGGCCACAACACCAATGTGATATGTGGTGAAGGGTTCCAAACCAAACAGGTGGGCTTGATAGCTGGTTCCCTGGAAGAAAATGAACAGGTTAGTTTCCTTTTGGAAAACTGCTACTGGTGGCTAGAAGGTCATTCTCTGGACAAGGTATCTCACCACTGGCAGCACAAATAGCACAGCAGAGCTTTGAATTATTAAGAAAACAATATGGTGTTTTCTTGTTCTTCACACGCTAAATGTATTACCTAATGTTGTGTGATTTCATACATACACACCTCGGATCAGTAGGATCTTTGCTTTTCCAGAGCTTGCAACCCAAGGGATGTGATATATAATTACAACAATACAAAAATCTAAGATGTTTCAGGTCAGTGTCGCATCCAGCTTATGATGGAAATCAGTGGTACCAAGTTGCATGGCAGGGAATGGGATAATCTTAGGGGTCTAGAAATTGAACCACAGCAACCGTAATTCTCTCTTTAAACCCCAAAACTATTTGTTTATATAGAAAACTCTCCCCATCTCTCCAGTATCCTCTTTCATTCTCTTGGTGTGCATATACATTTTACAAAGGCAATAAAATAAACACAAGAAAAAACCACTAACTGAACTATAAATGCACAAACATCCAGAGAGCAGTCTACTATTAATATCAGTGTGAAAATCACTTTGTTAAAAACATGCTAACTAAAACTACTTAATTTACCAAAAATAACTGTTAGCTAGGTTTTCAGTGTTCGGTTCTTCTTAATTTAAAATTAAAAAAAGAAGGATAGCAGGATGAGTTATCCTCTGCTTGGAGACCAGCAATTACCATATTTTGCTTAATTAAACTGCCAAGAATCCTAAGGTGCTCTTTGCTTAGGACTGGGCTGGATGGAAATACCTGCTTACAGATAGAAATTATGTCTGCAAGTGACCAGTAATGTGTGTACAGGCAAACACACACCCACAGACTCTTTCTGTTGTGTACCTATTGGGTGTGGATAATCACAAGGAACTTTTTACTGGTTTAGTAGAATATCTACACTTAATGGTGCATGAGGTCAGCTTTGGTTTATTTGATGCTTAAATGTGACAGATAGTCTCCAATTGCCTTTTCTTGGTGGGCACAGGAGGAGGAACGTGAGATGAAGAAGAGGAAGTTATTTCTGAGAGTAGGTACCAGACAGAACCAAAGTCATGTGTATGGAAATTCTTTCTGAGGGCATCCAAATAACACTTTGAATAGAATCTAGAATAATTCTGAAACAAATCCAACTGAACCACTTTTCAAAAAAACACCTGGTCAGACAAAACCAAAACACTGTAGAAATCATTTTTGACACTGTTTCCCCACATCCTTGGTGATAAGTTTTGTAAAGTTGGTATGAGTTAATGTTTATTATGTGTTAAACACAAACAGAGGAAATATAATTTCCTTTACTTATCAAAAACTTGTAAAGTCAATTTTCCTGTTTCAATAAGGTCCTATTATGATATTACACGCTAACCTCTTGAAATCTTTTAATATTTAAACATTTGCTAAGCGACCAGACTCTGAAACAAATTTTACAGAAATACTAATTTCTCTTTTTTGAAATATTAAAAGTTAGATCATAAATATTTAAAACTTATTTCTCCAACAACATTGGATTGGCCTTTTAGATAAATATAGCACAGAACTAGAATGACCATAATGAATATTAAAGCTGAAGATGCTACAAGTCCCGATTACAAACATTCTTTTCTGATAAATGATTCCTTTTCTGTGGAAATAGGGCAAACATGGGCAAGATTAATAATGCAAAAAAGAACAATTCTTTGTTCAGAATATTCGGTAATAGATGCCAAAACAGCATCAGCTCCAAAGCAAATAGTAATCACCTCTAACAGATTATATATAAAAAAAAGGGAGGCTGCTGGGGGACACTTAGAGATCCTTCTGTCATAAGAAACATGAAAAGCATGTGGGCTATAAAGCAAAAACATATGTATATTGTCAATAGCAGCACCTGCTCAATTACAGTTTATTTCAGAGCTGAGAATTCCGTTCAGCCCCTAGATGGCAATACTATCAAACAGTTTTGGTACCAAGAGTGCTCAGTGATTAACAACCGACGTTCAGTCATCCAACACACTCCAGGCAACCATTTAAAAAATAACAAAACTGATTTCATTATAGATTCTTTTAATAAACATTTATAGCCAGATCCTTAAAAGCAGAAGTACTGAAAATGCTCTGGCCTCAAAACCTCCACCATGTGGAAATATGACCTGCAGGTCTTGAGCTTCAGTTCATGCATGCCTGACACAGAAATGTTTATATGTAGACGCCTACAAAAGGTGATTACAGTGGTTGTTTTGCTTAATTTGGCCTATATATCTTCTTAAAAAATAGAATAATCATATATGATAAACATAAAGGAAACATGAAGGAGAATTTTTATATCATACATTTATACTGATGACAAATTTCCGTATTATGTTAACTTGTTATTTCCGCAAAGTTACAACACACACACACACACACACATACACATTCACACACACATATGCTTTAAATAAACCTCAGTGGCAGCCACACTTTTTGTCAGTACTTAGTAAAGTTTATATAAAAAATAAAGAAAACTTAAAAATGGCAGGACAATCCCTATAAATTTATCCTGTGGCAATAACCAAATCTCAATACCAACAGACGTTTCGGGAAATCATTTATGTCATTCTCCCCTGAATGGATTTCTAACCTCAGAGTTCCCTAGTTTGGAATCTTACTATAAAATCTGGGCATTATAAAATCTCTATAGATTGGGTTGTGTCTTGCCTGTTTATTTAGTTACTTGTGATTTTCCTTAAATTCAGAATATGTGCTTGAGCCCTGTGGATCTTACATGCTTGGGGTTCCTTTCCTTCCTTTGGGGTTGCAGCAGGCTATTCCCTTGATTGGGAAAAGTCCTTATTAAAAACCATCTTCCTTACTTCTACTCCTCTGCTGCTCCTGTCCTCCTTCCCTCTGCAGATGATCTTAATTCAAAGCTCTTCCTTTTTTCTCTCCATTGTTGTCATTTTATTTCGCTTTCCAGTCCTACTGATTTTTTTTAGATATACATGTTTTTGTTACTCCTGACCTCTGGGCTACCAACTTATACCTGCTTCCCTTTTGTCTTTGCTCCATCCACGTTTACATCCACATAATGTACCTATTTTAAAAAATTCTAGAAGTGTATTAACCACTTCCGTTAGGCAGCAGATGAAAAGAATGACTCAATAAAGGAAAACAGAAATAATCTGTTCTCTGCAACCTAATACTTTCCATGAGATAACGCTTTCTGTTCTTAATCTGATATGCATGAGAGTCAGCATCTGGATGGGTTTCCCTGATGGCTCAGCAGTAAAGAATAGGCCTGCCACTGCAGGAGAGGGGGTTCAACCCCTGGGTCAGAAAGATCCCCTGGAAAAGGAAATGGCAACCCACTGCAGTATTCTTGCCTGGGAAATCCTGTGGACAGAGGAGCCTGGCAGCCTACAGTCCATGGGGTCACAGAATAGGCAGATACGACTGAGTGACTAAGCGACAACAACAGCAGCATCTAGATACAAATCAGTGAGTCCTTTTATGAGACATAAGACAAGACTCTCTGGAACACTCTGCCAGTTGAGGTTCTGCGGGCAATTTGAACTACATTTTAACCTCTCAACTCTGCTCCTGGGGCACATGAAACTACTTGGAGTCTTTGCCAGCCTGACAATTTTACACCATCTCCTCTGATTATTTTTGATGACTTGAAGTGCCCCAAAGGTGGCCATGAGGTCAATAGGTTTATGTAGGTTGAAAATGATCAAAAATTACCATTGATCTGTAGCTGTCAATAAAAGGCTGCATGGGGAGACTCCCTGCACAAATGTTTAAACTGCATAAAGCAACCTAACTTAGTCATCTTTGAGTCTATTGATCTGATGATCCAGCAGTTTCCAGAGCCTTCCCTCTGGTCTTTAAGGTGCATTTTCATTGAACCCATTTTTCTTGGCCCTAAAGACTCTTTTTATTCTGCTCCTGGTAATGAACTACAGCAGTGATGTCTGGGCACTGCTGTGCTCATCAAGCTTTATGTGTGCTTATTATATTCTGGAAAGGGTTAATCCTCCTGCTAAGTCTAAATCACTTCAGTCGTGTCTGACTCTTTGCAAACCTATAGACTACAGCACGCCAAGCTCCTCTGTCAATGAGGTTTTCCAGGCAAGAATACTGGAGTGGGTTGCCATGCCCTTCTCTAGGGGATCTTCCTGACCCAGGGATCGAACCCACGTCTCTCACCTCCCCTGTGTTGGCAGGGTTCATTACCACTAGCACCACCTGGGAAGCCCAATCTTTCTGGTCACCTTAAACTTTATTCCCAGCCAATGAGGTTTCTTCTGCCTTTACCCCTTATCTTGGGCTCATTTAAAAGGGTAACTTTTGGTTTATCAGTCTTTACCTGGTTGTAGGATATTTCCTCGCCTCCTTAATTCTCATGAATTAAGAGCCAGAGAATGCATCATATCAAAAATTTGCTTTTTTTTTGCAGAGAGCTTTAGAGAAATCTAGATCTAAATATATTAACTTCTATAAGTATAAATATATTAACTTCAGTTGAACCACTTGGATACTGCTTCTCGGTTTTATCAAAAGTTATAGTTGCCTTGTCATAATGATAAAATAAATGAATGGCTATTGAGAAGCTTCTGGCTTAGTTACAACTGAAACACGAGAAATAGAAAAAGTTCTCATTTAGCATCACTTGAAATTCATGGCTTTGAGCAGAGCACATCCAATCAACTGGATGACTTGTATACAGTTTAGTGCATTAAAAAATCATCACAAGATATTTTTCTAGATTTCTGAAAGCCAGATAATTTGAAGTGTTATCAGTATATATTCCTTTCCATTCATAAAGTTAATTTTTGAGTTCTCCAAAAGCTCATCAATATAATTTATATCTAGTACTTATTTTGTAAAAATCAAATCAGTCTTAATACAGAAATGATCTCTCTATCACCCATCACCAAATTATCAACCTTGAATGCTTATTCATGGTGGGATAAGCATGGACTTCCAAGACTGCAAAATGTTAATATAGTAAGAAAATTTCCATTGATTTCACACATCCACTGACTTTATGAGTGCCATCTCTGCCTGCAGATCTCCTAGTTGGTGGGATAAAGAAGACATTTTTCGATGACACATAAATACATGTAGAGTTGCTCCAGAATCTAAGATCAGTTCAGTTCAGTCACTCAGTTGTGTTTGACTCTTTGCAACCCCATGGACTGCAGCACGCCAGGCTCCCCTGTCCATTATTAACTCCCAGAGTTTGCTCAAACTCATGTCCATTGAGTTGGTGATGCCATCTAACCATCTCATCCTCTGTCATCCCCTTCTCCTCCTGCCTTCAATCTTTCCCAGCATCAGGGTCTTTTCTAATAAGTCAGCTCTTCGCATCAGGTGGCCAAAGTATTGGAGTTTCAGCATCAGCATCAGTCCTTCTAATGAATATTCAGGATTGGTCTCCTTTAGGATGGACTGGTTTGATCTCCTTGCTGTCCAATGGACTCTCAAAAGTCTTCTCCAGCACCACAGTTCAAAAGCATCAATTCTTCAGTGCTCAGCTTTCTTTATGGTCCAACTCTCACACCCATACATGACTACTGGAAAAACCAGAGCTTTGACTATACAAATCTTTGTTGACAAAGTAATGTCTTTCCTTTTTAATATGTTGTCTAGGTTTGTCATAGCTTTTCTTCCAAGGAACAGATAGACTGATCGTATAATAAAGGTAGAAGAAAATACCCTTTAGGTTCATGGTCTACTGTCACGCATGTGAACAGTGTGTTTCTTAGGCAGCATTGCTTAGTGGCATGACAGAGGTCCCAGAATGGTCAGTGGAAACATTCAGCATTGTTGGCCAGGAGCTGCTTTCAATTCTTTCAGTTCTTTGGGGTATCTGGTACAAGACTGGTGTGGGGGATACAAGATGCATAGGACAGGCTTCTGATTCTTAGGAGCTTATAATCTAATAGAGCGTATCAACAATGCATACAGACACACACAATTCAGAGTACAGTAAATGCTATAACTGAGTGCCAGGAAAATCAGGGAATTACTGAGGGGTATGATACTTCTAGTTGGGAAAGGAGGAGGTAAAGCACTGGGGAAAACTTCATTGGCATCTGATACAAGACAGGAAAGATGTAAAGTTTGAGTAGATGAAAATGTATGCAGGATTAGAGGAAAGAATAGAAGAAAAACTGCAGGATACGTTTGGGAAAGAGCTAAGAGTTGAATGAGCCACAGAGTTGTAGATATAGGGCAATAGTGGGGATTAAGGCAAGGAAGAGGGTGGTATGACTGGAAGGGATTGTGGAATGTCACCCTAAAGTTTTTGGACCATATTTGGTAGGAAACAATCAACAACATTAGAGACAATTTTAAGAAATAATTATAGTTATAAATAAGTAAAGAACTCTATCATTTGAAGGAATGATGGAAGAACTTTTAAATTTTGTCCTGTCATAGTACAGGTCATGGTTAGTGGGTGGTAAAATAATAAATCTGTTTAGATGAAATAATTAATTTAATTATTATTCAGCCAACATGTATAGATTCTTCATATGTAAAAGGTGATAGAGTGCTTTCTTAAGAATTAGATTTTGCAGCAACATGGATGAACCTAGAGTTTATCATACTAAGTAAGTCAGCCAGAGAAAGACAAATATATTATATTGCTTATATGTGGAATATTAAAAAATGATACAAATCAACTCATAAAAAACATAGACAAACTTACAGACATAGAAAATAAACATAGCTATTAAAGGGGAAAGGGGGGACCAGGGAGATATATTAGGAGTTTGTGATTATCAGATACAAACTACTATATATAAAATAAACAATAAGGGTAATTTAGGAGTTTGGATTAAAATATACACACTACTATATATAAAATAGATACACACCAAGGACCTACTGTATAGCATAGGGAACTCTACTTAATATTTTTAATAACCTATAAGGGAAAAGAATCTGAAAAGAACACACACACACCATATCTGAATCACTTTGCTGCACATCTGAAACTAACATGTTATAAATCAACTATACTTCAATTGAAAAAAAGAAAAAAATAGATATGCTATAAAAAGTAAATTTACAGTTGGAAACTAGATAACATTGGCATAAAAATGCTCATCGTCACAGATATTATACATAAGTGACTATGGCAGCTGTACAAAGAGGTCGAAGCCATTATTCCTCAACTGTGTATGATAACGCCAAATATGTGCCTTGTTCAGCTCATAATCTCAAGAGACAAAGTTTCTGCTCCTATAAATTGAAACATGATAACCTTGGGAATAAGATTTTTTTTTTTAAATGTATTGAATGTTTGCTCCATTTCAAAATTTCAAATTACTCTTTACCCAGTGTTTGTATCCAGGTGGGGATTATGACAACTGGACTGAATTGAAGCCAATTATACTGTCCTGTGTCCTGACTTCCTGTCAGGATCGCATGTACCTGGGTCTATGGTTTCTGTTGGTAGCGGGGACATGTTTGTGTTGAACCATCCATACCCTTATACCCTGTACATATCAAACAGCTAGAATCAGCTACAAAAGTTTAGGGATACTGCTGATGACCACAAAGTAAAACGGAACTGATTCAAAGGTATAAACAACAGGAATGAAAAGTGAAAGTGAAAGTTCCTCAGTCATGTCCAACTCTTTGGAACCCCATGAACTATACAGTCCATGGAATTCTCCAGGCAAGAATTCTGGAGTGGGTAGCTGTTCCCTTCTCCAGGGAATCTTCCCAACCCAGTGATCGAACCCAGGTCTCCCTCATTGCAGGCAGATCCATTAACAGCTGAGCCACCAGGGAAGCCCAAGAATACTGGTGTGGGTACCCTATCCCTTTTCCAGGAATCTTCCCAATCCAGAAATTGAACCAGGGTCTCCTGCATGGCTGGTGGATTTTTTACCAGCTGAGCCACCAGGGAATTCCTAGTTCTGCGTTCTAACTAATGTCAGAGGGCTCAACTGGAAAGATTTCAAGAAAGTATAAATGCATATCCTCCCATTAAGTAATTGCTAACATGTATTGTTATATAATTGATTAGTCAGGAGTTTGTTATAAAAATTATAAGTTTCAAATCTAAAATGCTTAGCTTAGAGTATTCATGTGTTAGTGCCATGTAGTATACTTTTGTGTCTGTACTTTCACAAATATCTATGTTCAGAGAAGAAGAATGATATGTGAAAAACTTGGGGGGTGTGTGGTATTTCTTTTCTCTCATTGAAGTACATCATTCATTTTGTAATGAGGGGCCAATGCAAAAAGAACATTCAATTCACAGAAATTTTCTTTATAGACGAATGGGGTCTATCAATTTAGCCTGTAAAGCAAAAGCTAGGGTTCTTACAAAGTGAACGATGACACCTCAGGTACCATAAAAACACTGAGAGAGGAAAAGAACAGTTTGAAATGGCTCGTTTTTCAAAAGAGAAGAGGAAAAAAAATAAATTTGTGATAATTAAATTTTAAAGTGGCAAATCAGTCACACTAAATATTAAAAAGCAGTCCTTCTGATCTATCAAAATTAAAAATATGCATACTCAATGACCTGGCAATCTATTTTATAGAAAAAGGGCACTAAACTACATTGAACCAAATTTCATTCATTCCAGCCAGCCTTATAGTTATTCAATCCTTGATTAAACACTTTAGTGAAGGCTTCCTGTGTACTTGACACCCCTCTAAGCTCTGAGGACACAGCAGAAAACAAAAGCGATGAAACAGTACCCTCCTGAGTCTTATATTAAAATGAGAAAAAATGGGCCATCTATAAGCAAAATGGAGAGAGTCAAAAATTGTGGCAAGTTATGAAGGGAATAAGTAGAGCGATGAACTAGTGTTTAGGTTTAGGTGGTGGGGAGAGCGAGTCTTGGCTTAAGGAGGGTGGGTGAAAATCCTTGAAGACGTTTCATTTAGAAACTTCTTTAGACTGTGGAGAAACCCTGTGAAGAACCAGGGGAGAAACTTTCAGGCAGAAGGATGAGCTTGGGAGTTTTGCTGACAGAGAGAAGCTAGTGTGAGTGAGGGTGTGAGTGAGAAGGAGAACAGCCCAAGGTACAGTCAAAGTGATGAGCAGGTGCGAGACGGTGTGCATCTTTTAGGCCAAGAGTCAGAGCCTGATGCTAATTTCAATGGAAAATTATTGAAGGCCTTTTAGCAAGGGAGTGACACAATTTGATTTAGGTTTTAAAGAGATCATTCTCCTTTTAAAAAACTAAAAATCAAGCCACTGTATGATACAGCAATCCCACTCCTATGCATATATCTGGAGAAACTCTCATTCAAAAAGCTATATGCATGGGAATGTTCCTTGCAGTACTATTCATAAAGGCCAAGACATGGAAACCACCTAAATGTCCATCAATGGATGAGTGGATAAAGAAAATGAGGTGCATATATACAATGGAATACTACACAGCCATAAAAGGAATTAAATCATGCTATTTGCAGCAGCATGAGTGGGCCTAGAGATTATCATCGTAAGTGAAGTAAGCCAAAGACAAATATCATATATCACTTCTATGTGCAAACTAAAAAGTGATACAAAGGAATTTACTTACAAAACAGAAATGGACTCACAGACATAGAAGACAAACTTTTGATTATCAAAGGAGAAAGGCATGAGGAATAAATTAGTTTGGGATTAGCAGAAAAACTATATATAAAAAAGAGAAACAACAAGGGCCTACTGTATAGTACAGGAAATTATACTCAATATTTTGATATAAAATATAATGGAAAATAATCTGAAAAAGAAGATGTGTATATATACACATACATATATACATATACTAACATATATATACAAATAAATATATACATAAAACTGAGTACTTTACTGTACACCATAAGCTAACACAACACTATAAATCAACTATACCTCAACAAAAAATGTGTGTGTGTGTGTGTGTGTGTGTGTGTGTGTGTTAGTCACTCAGTTGTGTCTGACTCTTTGTGACCCCATGGACTGTAGCCCGCCAGACTCCTCTGTCCATGGAATTCTCCAGGCAAGAGTACTGGAGTGGGTTGCCATTTCCTTCTCCAGGGGATCTTCCCTATCCAGGGATTGAACCCAGGTCTCCCACATTGCAGGCAGATTCTTTACCATCTGAGTTACCAAATAAAGGAATAATAAAAAAAGACCACTTTGGTTGCTGTGTGGAACATTTATGTAGGGGGTTGTATTAGTCTACTCAGGCTGCCATAATAGAAATACCATGCATGCTAGGTCATTTCAGTCATGTCCAACTCTGTGCGACCCCATGGACTGTAGCCAACCAGGCTTCTCCATCCATGGGATTTTCCAGGCAAGAGTACTGGAGTGGGTTGCCATTTCCTTCTCCAGGGGAATCTTCCTGATCCAGGAACTGAACCCAGGTCTCCTGCATTGCAGGCAGACACTTTACTGTCTGAGCCACCAGGGAAGTTGTCATACCTAGTGTAAAAAGGGCTTTACACGCATTATCTCATTTCATCTGCATGACAAAGCTCTGAAAGTGGTAAGGAAACTGAGGCTTAGGTAAGTAATTTGCCCAGAGTCACAGTGCTAACAAATGGCATGGTTATGTTTTATTTCTGTACTATTCTCAGTTCAAATGTCCTTGTCAACTGCATCCACAGTCCTAATGTTTTGGTCCTAGGACCCCTATTTTTAAAAAATAATAAGGATCCCTAAAAGCTTTAGTTTCTGTGCTTTATATATCCTAACATTTGCTATATAAAAAATTAAAATTGAGAAAATATTAAGAAGCATATATTCTACTAGCCAGCAGAGAGAAAACATCATTACATACTTGGAAAACTCCACTGTGCACTTTGAGGAGATGAGACTGAAAAAGACATATAATGTCCTCATATCAATTATCAAAATATTTTTGACCTAGTAGATTTCCTGAAAAAGTTTCTGGGACTCTAAGGGGTTCATGAACTACATTGTGATACCACTTAACTACATTATACTCTGCTTTAATTGACCAATTAAAGTACCAATTAAAGATTAATCAAAGATTTGTTTGAACTTTTATGCAGTGAAAGAAGGAGTCTTATACTTCTAACTTTTGATAGACACACTCATAATACTTGTGATTAAATATGAAGTATCCATGTATACATAAGTCCTATTAGTAAAACTTTTAATTAGGGTTAAAGAGTCAAAAAATTATAACTGGACTATACTTCAACTGCCTAATTTTATGATTGAAACTAAAGTCCAAATGGCATAAATTACCTGTATAAGATCTTACAATCCATCAGTACCAGATTTGCAATTGAACTTGAGCTTCCCAACTCATACATATACACTCTTTTCAATTAAAATTAAAACTATTTGTTTGAAACAAGTTGTCCCAAATTTCTTTGTAATAAGTATTACCACCTGTGAAAGAGAATGGGCTTGTATTTATTCATAGATGTACTTCCTTTATTAATTGGTCTTCTGTATTGTATCTGTCTGTTCACTTGTTTGTCCATCTACTACAAAGTGAATGAAATGTTTTGCATCAGGAGTGTTTCCTAACCTTGCTCTACTCTAGTTTCCTCATACATGAAAAAGGAACAGTAATGGTACCTATCTTTTTCAGTTTGTAAATTTTAGTGAGTTATATCTTAGAATAGTTTTTGATATGTAGGGTATTTAATAAGTGCTAGATTTTATTATTAGTATCTTAAACATCTAAAAGATACTTCTATCCATAAGACACTCAATAAATATCCTGGAAGTTATAAAAGAATAAAAGGTTGATTCTCAAGCAATGGAGAGCTAACAAGGTATTTTTAGTGCATACTACCCTGGCTCAGAAGCAGAGACATTACTTTGCCAACAAAGGTCCATCTAGTCAAGGCTATGGTTTTTCCAGTAGTTATGTATGGATGGGAGAATTGGGAATATAAATAAAGCTGAGCACTGAAGAATTGATGCTTTTGAACTGTGGTGTTGGAGAAGACTCTTGAGAGTCCCTTGGACTGCAAGGAGATCCAACCAGTCCATTCTAAAGGAGATCGGTCCTGGGTGTTCTATGGAAGGAATGATGCTAAAGCTGAAACTCCAATACTTTGGCCACCTCATGTGAAGAGTTGACTCATTGGAAAAGACTCTGATGCTGGGAGGGATTGGGGCAGGAGGAGAAGGGGATGACAGAGGATGAAATGGCTGAATGGCATCACCGACTCGATGGACGTGAGTTTGAGTGAACTCCGGGAATTGGTGATGGACAGGGAGGCCTGGCGTGCTGCATTTCATGGGGCTGCAAAGAGTTGGACATGACTGAGCAACTGAAATGAACCCTGGCTCAGATGGAGACTATATGGAGAATGGTATGTTGAAAAAAGGCATAGTATCTTATAAATGTAAGTACATCTTTTAAGTTAAATTTATAAGCAATATCTCTGTAAATGTTTTCTGTGAAGACCTAGTAGGTACTGGAAAAATGTACATTGAAAAACTGAGAAAATTCTGCCTTGTTATTGACTTCAACTATTTGGTCTTTAGAAATTTATTTAAATATAAATGCATATATAAATTTACACGGAAATTTATTTACATCTAGATAGCATATTCAAAAGCAGAGACATTACTTTGCCAACAAAGGTTCGTCTAGTCAAGGCTATGGTTTTTCCAGTGGTCATGTATGGATGTGAGAGTTGGACTGTGAAGAAGGCTGACTGCCGAAGAATGGATGCTTTTGAACTGTGGTGTTGGAGAAGACTCTTGAGAGTCCTTTGGACTGCAAGGAGATCCAACCAGTCCATTCTGAAGGAGATCAGCCCTGGGATTTCTTTGGAAGGAATGATGCTAAATCTGAAACTCCAGTACTTTGGTCACCTCATGCGAAGAGTTGACTCATTGGAAAAGACTCTGATGCTGGGAGGGATTGGGGGCAGGAGGAGAAGGGGACGACAGAGGATGAGATGGCTGGATGGCATCATTGACTCGATGGACGTGAGTCTGAGTGAACTCCGGGTGATGGACAGGGAGGCCTGGTGTGCTGCAATTCATGGGGTCGCAAAGAGTCGGACACGACTGAGCAGCTGATCTGATCTGATCTGATCTGATACATATATGTGAGAGAAGGCAATGGCACCCCACTCCAGTACTCTTGCCTGGAAAATCCCATGGACGGAGGAGCCTGGTGGGCTGCAGTCCATGGGGTTGCTAAGAGTCGGACACGACTGAGTGACTTCACTTTCACTTTTCACTTTCATGCATTGGAGGAGGAAATGGCAACCCACTCCAGTGTTCTTGCCTGGAGAATCCCAGGGACGGCAGGGCCTGGTGGGCTGCCATCTATGGTGTCGCACAGAGTCGGACACGACTGAAGCGACTTAGCAGCAGCAGCAGCAGCAGCATACATATATGTATGGATCTTTCTTGGTAGCTCAGTGGTAAAGTATCCACCTGCAATTCAGGAAACACATGTTCAATCTCTGGGTCAGGAAGTTCCCCTAGAGAAGGCAATGACAACCCACTCCAATATTCTTGCCTGGGAAATCCCATGGACAGAGAAGCCTGGAGGGCTACAGTGCGTTGGGTCACAAAAGAGTCGGACGCAGCTTTATATATATGTACATATATATAAACTGGATTATCTAATAATGGGCATGATTTTTTTACTTTTACCTACAGGGCATTCAATATGATGCAGTTTTTGTCTTCTTACATATCTTGACTTTGGGGACTGAGCTGAAAAAGATAATATCTTTTTCCAATGAAGAACAAATAACACTATTAGGTAATATGGAACATTTACAAAGACAGTTTGTTAGTAATGCACTCAAAATGATATTTTTCAGAGGGTCTTGGGTATTAGGATGACAGATACTCATTCAGTCCTCGTGGGTCAGGTTATCCTTAGAAACAGAAAAATGTGAACAATTTTATGATAGTAAATGTAAAAGTTTACATAAAGTGGGAAATTCTAAAAAAACAGGAAAAATTAAACAACTGCACTCAAATACATTAATCAGCTTTAAAACAAAATGAAATAAAGTCCTGAATGAGCCTCTTACTCTAAAAAGGCCCAGGTCCAGAGAGTTTAACCAGGGAAGTTTTCTGTTACTGCTTTTTAACTAAATCTGCAACTGATAACTGATATTATATATGGGGGGGGGGGGCAGTTCCAGAAAATAGGTAAACTGGCCACATAAAAAAGTTTCTACATGTCTTAAGAAAATATCAAAATTGAACAAGAACATAATAAGAAAAATGTGTTTTCATAGATCAAAATCACTTGAGATGGAGTCACATTATTAATAAGTACTATCCAACATCACATTTAAAAGACATATTATGACTCTGTAGGATTTAGCCCTTAGAAAAGTTGATTAACATATGATCATTTTAATAGAATTAATAAAATCCATCACCCATTCATGATAAAACCTCTTAGCCAGGTAAAAATGGAAGAAATTATCCTTAATCTGATAAAAATTTACTAAAATCATACAGTAAATTATATTTAAAGTCCTAGAAATCTTATGATCAATATAACAATCAGGTAAGACAGGGTAAGACAGATGCCCTCCATTCATTTATTGTACTGATAATTCTAGGCAATGCTACACCAAAAAAAAAAAAAACCATTCTCTGATGTAAATCATATCAGTGTTACCTTAGGTCAGTTTCCCAAGGCAATAGAAATATAAGCAAAAATAAACACATGGGACTTAACCAAACTTATAATCTTTTGCACAGAAAAGAAAACTATAGACAAAATAAAGACAACCTATGGACTGTGAGAAAATATGCAAATTAAATGCTGATAAAGGCCTAATTTCAAAAAGATACACATAGTTCATACAATCAAGCAACAAAAATCAAACAACCTAATCGAAAAATGGGTAGATGACCTAAACAGATATTTCTCCAAAGAGGATGTGCAGATGGCCAATAGTCACATGAAAAGATGCTCATCATTGTGAATTATTAGGGAAATGCAAATCAAAACTACAGTGAGGTACCACCTCACAGTGCTCAGGATAGTATCATTAAAAAATCTACAAATAACAAAATGCTGGAGAGGGTTTGGAGAAAAAGGAACCCTCATACACTGTTGGTGGGAATGTAAATTGATACAGCCACTCTGCAGACAAGTATGGAGGTTCCTTAAAAAACTAAAAATAAAGCCACCATGCTGCTGCTGCTAAGTCACTTCAGTCGTGTCTGACTCTGTGCGACCCCATAGACGGCAGCCCACCAGGCCCCTCTGTCCCTGGGATTCTCCAGGCAAGAACACTGGAGTGGGTTGCCATTTCCTTCTCCAATGCATGAAAGTGAAAAGTGAAAATGAAGTTGCTTAGTTGTGCCCGACTCTTAGCGACCCCATGGGCTGCAGCCTACCAGGCTCTCCCATCCACGGGATTCTCCAGGTAGGAGTACTGGAGTGGGTTGCCATTGCCGTCTCTGAAAGCTACCATATGATCCAGCAATTCCATTCTTGGGCATATATCCAGACAAAACCATAAGTCAAAAAAATACATGCAATCTATAACAACACTACTTATAGTAGCCAAGACACAGAAGCAACCTAAATATAAACTGACAGATGAATAGACAAAGCAGATGTGGTATACATAGACAATGAAATACTACTCAACCATGGAAAGAATGAAATAATGCCATTTGCAGCAACATGGATGGAGCTAGAGATTAGCATACTAAGTAAAAGAGAAAAACACCATATAATATCACTGATATATGAAATCTAAAATACAACACAAATGAACCTATCTACAAAATAGAAACAGACTCACAAACACAGCGAACAGGCCTGTGGTTGCTGAGGGTGAGGGGAATAGGATAAGGATGGATTGGGAATTTGGGATTAGCAGATGCAAACTATTAAATTTAGAACGGAAAAACAAGAAGGTCCTACTGTGTAGTATACTATATTCAATATCCTGTAATAAACTATAATGGAAAAGAATATGAAAAATAATGTATATATATATAACTGAATCACTGTTATACAACAGGAATGAACAAAACATCATGAATTAAGAATTTCAATAAATTTTTTTTAAGTTTTTTAATTTTATTTTTAAACTTTACAATATTGTATTAGTTTTGCCAAATATCGAAATGAATCCACCACAGGTATACATTTAAAATTTATTTTATTATATGGAATAAAATAAATTTTTAAAATATTCATCATGGAGTATACCTCCTTTCTTTGAATCCTTGGATTCAAAGGAGTCCAAGACACACTGTTATTTTATGTATCCCCAAGAAAGAAAAAAATGCTTCCAATTGAATGAAGATACAATGCTCTTTTATCGCTTAGAATTTTTGTCTTATACATGTGGAAAGGTACCTTGAGACTTGCATTTTTTTGTTGTTGTTGAAAGAGGAAGAGTGAAAAAGTTGGCTTAAAGCTCAACATTCAGAAAACTAAGATCATGGCATCTGGTGCCATCACTTCATGGGAAATAGATGGGGAAACAGTGGAAACTGTCAGACTTTATTTTTCTGGGCTCCAAAATCACTGCAGATGGTGACTGCAGCCATGAAATTAAAAGACGCTTACTCCTTGGAAGGAAAGTTATGACCAACCTAGATAACATATGGAAAAGCAGAGACATTTACTTTGCCAACAAAGGTCCATCTAGTTAAGGCTATGGTTTTTCCAGTGGTCATGGAATGTGAGAGTTGGACTATAAAGAAAACTGAGCACCGAAGAATTGATGCTTTTGAACTGTGGTGTTGGAGAAGACTCTTGAGAGTCCCTTGGACTGCAAGGAGATCCAACCAGTCCATTCTGAAGGAGATCAGCCCTGGGATTTCTTTGGAAGGACTGATGCTGAAGCTGAAACTCCAATACTTTGGCCACCTCATGCGAAGAGTTGACTCATTGGAAAAGACCCTGATGCTGGGAGGGATTGGGGGCAGGAGGAGAAGGGGACAACAGAGGATGAGATGGCTGGATGGCATCACTGACTCAATGGACATGAGTCTGAGTGAATTCCGGGAGTTGGTGATGGACAGGGAGGCCTGGCGTGCTGCGATTCATAGGGTTGCAAAGAGTTGGACACGACTGAGCAACTGAACTGAACTGAGGCTCTCATGTCTTTCTGTGTATACAATAAATAACTTCATTTTAATGCTAAATTATAGTGTAATCTTTCTTTTTTTGGTTCTTCATTTTTATTTAACCCAAAATAGCTAATGACAAAAACACTTAAAAAATATCTCCAACACTTGACTATTCAGTCATTTTTGGTTGATGACCCTTGATTATTCAGTCCTTACTTGCTTCCATATGTATTAACACATCTAGCATAAATACATCACCAAGAGTTTGCAGCAAGCTTTAAATCTGTATGTTTAGAGCCTAGTCAAAAACCATGATTTACTTATTAGTTTTGAATTTAAATACTTTTCTCCCACACAGAAGCTTATTAATCTAATAATCATAAATAAGCTAGCTATTAATTAGTTTTCAAGGAAATGACCAAAGATAGCACACATATACAGGCTGCATATATGCTTTTATTCTTTATTAGTCAAAATCTGAATGTCTGTAAGATTTACAGTGGAGGTGCATCATAAACCCATTTAATTTATATTAATTCAACGTATGAGGTCAGTGAAAAGGAAATGATAAGCAAAAAGGAAAATAACAATCAATCTGGCAATTATACCACCTATTCAATGAATGGATACCCTTGAGTAAACCGAGATGAGTGTTGTCAATCTGGTGTTCCCTCAGCTACTGTCAGTTCACATGTACCTTTTATAGGGCAAGCATCTTGCAAGGGTAAGTATAATTCTAGCATTTAAAGGTTAGTACTTCTTCTATAAAATAGTCCCTAAACAAGCACCAACAACTTTAATTGGTCTTCAACTGAAGAAACAGTTCTCTCTTCCAACATGGGAGGAAAAACTGGCTGTCATGGATGGAGATTTCCGATATGGCACCATTCTAAAGGGCTTTCAAGGTCAGTCTTGATACCTCAGTCTACTTTATGGGCTGACATTGGAAGTAAATCCCTGCATATGATGCAACTCCACTGTAATGCAAATTAAAATGCCGAGATTTTTTAAATGCCCTAGTATGGTCAGTATAATTTCATTTCCAGTTTAGTTCCTTCCTCACATTTAGCAGTGCGTTTCTGTAATGCTCTCCTGGTGCCAGCATTTCAGAATGTTATCTATCACTGGCTGAGAAAAATCTCACGATGAAAAGATTAGTGTGTCATAGAATCTGAACAAAAAAAATCTACCAAAGCTGATCAGTCTCATAACGATTCAGGGTAAGATTTTCAATTAGCAAATGGTGTGATTGAAGTGGAGAGTAACTGTTCTGCTACACTTGGAGGTCCCAAAGATGTTCTTTAGTCTTCTTTTCTGGGATTTCTAAATTGGCAGCTACATTCTACTTCTTAAACATTTGGCCTTAACCTCAGCACCACCCCGATTTGGTTTCTATTTTAAAAGCACCATTCCAATGGAAATGTCCCTGCTCTGAATTAAGCTGGGACTGTGAATTTTACCATTAGCAAGAGAGAACTGTTATGTCATAGAGTTTAGGTTAATTTGGTAGGTATCAATTTCCTTGACTACGACTTCAAAACCAGCTTCAGCTTCTTCTAGCCATGGATGATTTCTACCTGGGTTGTAGATGAGGGTAAAATATCCCATGGAGAACTTCTTCAGTAACCACATTTGGAAAATCACTGGCTGTAAGCAAGACGTATGGATCCCTGAGAACAGCAGCACCGGCTGGTGGAACAGTTTGCTTTACTCTTCAGACTCTGTCTCATCAAAAGATCCACAAAACTCTGTCTTTGGTAGAGAGGGCAAATGTTGAACATTTAGGAAATCAAGAAATAGTTTGGGAAGTTCTTCATTTTCCAGAATGACAGCCTGTAAATAGGTTTCAAACCTTGTCATCGCTGTTCCAACATTTGGGATCCAGTTCCAAACATGTTTAGAAGGAATTTCTGGGGTTTTAATATCTTTCTTAAGCTTTTTGTGCAGGGCATGTAATTCGCTGTACCTTTTTTCAACAAAATGTTTTCTTCCATTCATTAGCACTTCTATCTTAAACACCGTGTATCCCTGCTCCAGGTCACTCTCCTCGTAGCAAAAGGACAGGATGTAGACCTTCATGGTCGCACCAGCTGGCTGACAGAGGGCCCATAGTATAATCTTTTTGAAGACATTTTAAGTGGCAATTAAACGCTACGTGTGTAGTACCGGCAGTGTAGGTAACTCAACTGAAGTGACAGGAGTGTGAATGGCATTGATCAAGTTCATCCAGACCCAGGAAATGACAAGTAGGTAATAACTGCCACTTACACTGATGGTAAGACTTAGTTGCATGTGGTTTCAGAGAGAGGTGGAGAAATGTGAAAAAATGTTCATCATAAAAATCAATGAGCTTTCTGTTCTTTGTTTTCCGAGTATCCTTCCTGAATAGAAGAGTGCGGCCTGCAACGCGGGAGACCTGGGTTTAATCCCTGCGTTGGGAAGATCCTCTGGAGAAGGGAAAGGCTACCCACTCCAGTATTCTGGCTTGGAGAATTCCATGGACTGTAAGGTTCATGGGGTTGCAAAGAGTCAGACATGACTGAGCGACTTTCACTTTCACCCTATGGTAAAAACCAGTGCATAACTTATAGTCCATTTATTTTAGAAAAGCGAACTGATTTGTTTTTGGTGACAATGATGGGACCAGAAAGCTAAAGCTGGCCTACTTAAAGGGCAGTCCAAACACACCGCCACTTTGGCTATAGTGCAACCAGCAATGGCACGAAATGAAAACCAGACTGGGAACTCACAAATGAGGCTGTGAGGGTGGTAACAAATGGAATACATTAGGACTTTTGTTGTGCATACAAAGCAGTGCAGAAAGACATATCTGACTACTACATTCAGTGCTGCTGCTTTCAAAGTGATTTGTAGCATATAGTCTATGTACTTTTCATCCTTTTCATAAATAGTTTCTCAAAGGGTTAAGACAGTGAGTACATGCTATAGGGTAAGCACTTTTCAAGTGCTTTATGTATATTAATCCTTAAAGCAATCTCATGAGATAGCACTGCTATTATCCTCATTTTCAGATAAGGAAATGGATGTAAAGTTGAAGCAAATAGTCCATGGTCATATAATTATGATTGTCTATGGCAGAAAGTGGAGAAGGCAATGGCACCCCACTCCAGTACTCTTGCCTGGAAAATCCCATGGATGGAGGAGCCTGGTAGGCTGCAGTCCATGGGGTCGCTAAGAGTCGGACACAACTGAGCGACTTCGCTTTCACTTTTCACTTTCATGCACTGGAGAAGGAAATGGCAGCCCACTCCAGTGTTCTTGCCTGGAGAATCCCAGGGATGGGGGAGCCTGGTGGCTGCCGTCTATGGGGTCACACAGAGTCGGACACGACTGAAGTGACTTAGCATAGCATAGCACAGCATGGCAGAAAGTGAAGAAGAACTAAAGAGCCTGATGAAAGTAAAAGAGGAGAGTGAAAGTAAAAGAGGAGAATGAAAAAGTTGGATTCAAGCTCAACATTCAGGAAACTGAGATCATGGCATCTGGTCCCATCACTTCATGGCAAATAGATGGGGAAACAGCAGCAGACTATTTTTTTGGGCTCCAAAATCATTGCAGATGGTGACTGCAGTCATGAAATAAAAAGATGTTTACTCCTTGGAAGACAAGTTATGACCAACATAGACAGCATATTAATAATAACAATAACCCTGTATACGAGACAGCAAAAGAGACACTGATGTATAGAACAGTCTTTTGGACTCTGTGGGAGAGGGAGAGGGTGGGATGATTTGGGAGAATGGCATTGAAATACGTATAATATCATATATGAAACAAGTCGCCAGTCCAGGTTCGATGCACAATACTGGATGCTTGGGTCTGGTGCACTGGGACGACCCAGAGGGATGGTATGGGGAGGGAGGAGGGAGGAGGGTTCAGGATGGGGAACATGTGTATACCTGTGGTGGATTCATTTCGATGTTTGGCAAAACCAATACAATATTGTAAAGTTTAAAAATAAAATAAAATTATTAAAAAAAAAGATATAAAAAAAACACTGCAATTTGCAAAAGAAATAATGTAAATATATTAAGTAAAGCTTTTTAAATTCCTTGAATCTTACATTTTGCAAAATCAAGTTTGAAGTTAGTTTATTGCTTATATTCTTTCTATTAAAATTCTCCAAAGTAAAATCGTCATGTGACTGTACAGCAATATATGAGATAAGGTTCTTGTGTTATGATTTGATTCCAAAGAGTACTGACTGAGTTCGTCTTTCAATCCTGTCTAATTTAAAATAAAGGATATTTTTAAACACTAAGAGAATATACTTGAATATGAATTATTATCTTTATAAAGTTAAATAGAGAATTAGCACCTTCATATTCCCTTTTCATCAGGTCTCTGAATATTTTAAAAGACAGCATTGTGGTGCATTTTACACCATTGTATTTTTTTTTAATTATTAAAAATAAAATACGAGAGGAAAAATAAAAAAATAAAAAGCAGAGACATTACTTTGCCAACCAAGGTTCATCTTGTCAAAGCTATAGTTTTTCCAGTAGCCATGTATGGATGTGAGAGTTGGACGATAAAGAAAGCTGAGTGCTGAAGAATTGATGCTTTTGAACTGTGGTGTTGGAGAAGACTCTTGAGAGTCCCTTGGATTGCAAGGAGATCCAACCAGTTCATCCTAAAGGAAATCAGTCCTGAATATTCATTAGACGGACTGATGCTGAAGTTGAAGCTTCAATACTTTGGCCACCTGATGGAAAGAACTGACTCATTTGAAAAGACCCCGATTGAAGGCAAGAGGAGAAGGGGACAACAGAGGATGAGATGGTTGGATGGCATCACCAACTCAATGGACATGAGTTTAAGCAAGCTCCAGGAGTTGGTGATGGACAGGGAAGCCTGGTGTGCCGCAGTCCATGGGGTCTCAAAGAGTCGGACACTACTGAGCAACTGAACTGAACTGATATAATTATAGGAGGCAGAACCAGGATTTGAGGGGAGGCATTCTGACTATAGAGTCCAGGCTCATAACCCTGAATATACCCCCAATAGTCCCACCAGATTTCAGAAGGTGGAAGCCAATCTACACTACTTGTCTATAAAGAAAGGGTCTCACTTCTTCCTTCCAGGCACCCAGAAAGACTTTCTCTGCTCTCTGACCTGTTTACTGCTCTGTTTTATGAAGAAGAATCTCAAGAGGAATCAAGGGGAATAGAAAGATTCAAAATAACACAGCTTTCAAAATAAACACAACTCCAATGATCTGCATGCAAGTCAGGAAAAGCAGATTTTATAAGACTAAACAATGATAACACTTGAGGCTAAGAAAAGATACTGCAAAGGTAGGTCATCTTCCAAAATTCACATGTGCCAGGCCCCAAGGGGTTAACTGTTACCAACAACCAGAGCCCAGGCAGTCAGGGCTTCCCAGGTGGCAGGAGCGGTAAAGAACCTGCCTACTGATGCAGGAGACATAAGAGATGAGGGTTTGATCCCAGGGTCGGGAAGATCCCCTGGAGAAGGGAATGGCAACCCACTCCAATATTCTTGACTGGAGAACCCCATGGACAGAGAAGTCCGGTGGGCTGCGGTCCATAGGACTGCAAAGAGTTAGACACGACTAAAGCTACTTGGCAGGCACGCAGCATGCAGGCAGTTTAGGCAGATGCTGGTGGCATACTTAAGCAGTTGTGACATGATTGCGTTGTTGCTTTGAAAACATTTTAGTATAATAGGATTTAAAATTTCCCCTTTTCTTTGGATTTTTCAGTTAATATTGGCATTAAATTAAAGCATTAAGTCAACTAGCTTAGTGCAAAGCAAATTATGTCAGGTTCAGCATTGAAGGCTTCACTATGGAATATCTATTGACTCAAGCTTATTAACTTGTAAATCCTCCTGTTTTAGATTATGATCTATTGATTATCTGCTTTTATTTGCGCTTTAAATGAATAAACAAAAAGAAATGATCACGGTTTAGTCATTACACCTTAAGAGAAAACGTACTTAAGCTAAGCATACTTAATTAAAAATAAAAACAACTTATATTTGTTCTGAGAGCCAGAAGTTGTGGTTCTTATTTTCATTGAGGCAAGTCAAAGATTGTTTTTAGACCGTTGGACAAAACAGAAAAAAAAAAGTTTCTCACTGAGGATAGACGGTGTGGTATGAGTTTGGCATCTTAAATGCATTATTAAAATTATTCTGCAATCTATTACTTTGCTTGCCCTGTTTTAGCAAAAAACCAAAAATGGTCTCTTTAATGCAAGAAGAAATTCTCTGAGAAGCCCTGTGACTAATGTCTGGGGAATGAGGTAAGCTCTGAGCGCCGAGGTCCCTTAATAAAAATAAAAGCAGTTAACTTAGAGTTAGAAGACCGCTCTGTCATTCATACTAGAGGGGACATTTGGCAAATTACCTACTTTTTATGAGTCTTGGTTTCTAACAGTTAATATATCTCTCATGGACTTTTTTAAGGATTAAACTGGATGATCTTCTGAAACAGCCTGGTATATAGTCGTTGTTCAGTCACTAAGTCATGTCCAACTCTTTGTGACCCCATGAACTGCAGTGCACCAGGCTTCCCTGTCCTTCACTATCTCCCAGAACTTGCTCAGAACTTCTTCAGTGTCCACTGAGTCAGTGATGCCATCCAACCACCTCATCCTCTGTCACTCCCTTCTCCTCTTGCCCTCAAGCTTTCCCAGCTGTTGCTGCTGCTAAGTCACTTCAGTTGTGTCCAATTCTGTGTGACCCCATAGATGGCAGCCCGCCAGGCTCCCCCGTCCCTGGGATTCTCCAGGCAAGAACACTGGAGTGGGTTGCCATTTCCTTCTCCAATGCAGGAAAGTGAAAAGTGAAAGTGAAGTTGCTCAGTCATGTCCGACTCTTAGCAATCCAATGGACCACAGCCTACCAGGCTCCTCTGTCCACGGGATTTTCCAGGCAAGAGTACTGGAGTTGGGTGCCATTGCCTTCTCTGACTTTCCCAGCATCAGGGCCTTTTCCAGTGAGTTGTCTCTTCAGGTGGCCAAAGTATTGGAGCTTCAGCTTCAGCATCAGTCCTTCCAATGAATATTCAGGTTTGATAGTTGATTTCCTTTAGGATTGACTGGCCTGACTTCCTTGCTGTCTAAGGGACTCTCAAGAGTCTTATCCAGCACCACAGTTCAAAAACATCAACTTTTTAGGTGCTCAGCCTTCTTTATGGTCCAGCTCACACATCCATACATGACTACTGGAAAGAGCACAGCCTTGACTACATGGACCTTTGTCAGCAAAGTGATGATTCTGCTTTTTAATACACTCCCTAGGTTTGTAACAGCTTTTCTTCCAAGGAACAGCATCTTTTAATTTTGTGGCTGCAGTCACCATTCGGAGTGATTTGGGAGCTCAAGAAAATGAAATATGACATTGTTTCCAGTTTTTCCCCATTTATTCACCATGAAGTGATGGGACCTGTTGCCATGATCTTCATTTGTTGAATGCTGAGTTTTAAGTCAGCTTTTTCACTCTCTTCTTTCACCTTCAACAAGAGGTTCTTTAGTTCCTCTTCACTTTCTGCCATTGAAGTGGTATCAGCTGCATATCTGAGGTTGTTTATATTTATTTCTCCTGACAGTCTTGATTCCAGTTTATGAGTCATCCAGCCCAACATTTTGCATGATGTACTCTGCATATAAGTTAAACAAGCAGGGTGACAATATATAGCCTTGATGTACTCCTTTCCCAATTTTGAACCAGTGTGTTTTTCCATATCCAGTTCTAACTGCTGCTTCTTGTCCTACATACAGGTTTCTCAGGAGGCAAGTAAGGTGGTCTGGTATTCCCATCTCTTTAAGAATTTTCCAAGTTTGTTGTGATCCACAGTCAAAGGCTTTAGCGTAATGAAGCAGAAGTAGATTTTTTTTTTTTTTAATTCTCTTGCTTTTTCTATGATCCAATCAGTGTTGGCAATTTGATCTCTTGTTTCTCTGCCTTTTCTAAATCCAGCTGGTACATCTGGAAGTTCTTGGTTCATGTACTACTGAAGCCTAGCTTGAAAGATGTTGAGCATAATCTTGCTAGCATGTGAAATGAGAATAATTGTACAGTAATTTGAACATTTTTGGCATTGCCTTCTTTTGGGAATGGAATGAAAACTGACCTTTTCCAGTCTTGTAGCCACTGCTGAGTTTTCCAAATTTGCTGGCATATTAAGTGCAATACTTTAATGGCATAATCTTTTAGGATTTGAAATATCTCAACTGGAATTCCATCACCTCCACTAGCTTTGTTCATAATGATTCTTCCTAAGGCCCACTTGACTTCACAATCCAGGATGTCTGCCTCTAGTTGAGTGATCACACCCATCATGGTTACCTGGGTCATTAAGACCTTTTTGTATAGTTCTTCTGTGTATTCTTGCCACTTCTACTTAATCTCTTCTGCTTCTGTTAGGTCTTTGCCATTTCTGACCTTTATTGTACCCATCTTTGCATGAAATGTTCCCTTGGTATCTCCAGTTTTATTAAAGAGAAGGCTAGTCTTTTGCATTCTATTGTTTTCTTCTATTTCTTGCATTGCTCACTGAAGAAGGCTTTCTTAACTCTCCTTGCTATTCTTTGGAACTCTGCATTCAGTTGGGTATGTTTTTCCCTTTCTTCTTTGTCTTGCCCTTTTTTTTTCTCAGCTATTTGTAAAACCTCCTCAGATAACCATTTTGCCTTGCTGCATTTCTTTTTTCTTGAGGATAGCTTTTGTCACCACCTCCTGTACAATGTTAGGAACCTTTGTCCATAGTCCTTCAGGACCTCTGTCTACCAGATCTAATTGTTGAATCTATTCATCACCTCCACTTTATAATCATAAGGGATTTGATTTAGGTCATACCTGAATGGCCTAGTGGTTTTCCCTACATTCTTCAATTTGAGTGAGCCTGAATTTTGCAATAATGAGCTTAAGATCTGTGCCATAGTCTGATCCAGGTCTTGTTTTTGCTAACTTTATAGAGCTTCTCCATCTTCAGCTACAAAGAATATAATCAATCTGATTTTGGTACTGACCATCTGGTGATGTCCATGTATACAGTTGTCTCTTGTGCTGCTAAAAGAAGGTGTTTGCTATGACCATTGTGTTCTCTTGCCAAAAGTCCGTTAGCCTTTGCCCTGCTTCATTTTCTACTCCAAGGCCAAACTTGCCTTTATGCCAAGTATCTCTTGACTTCTTAGTTTTGTATCCCAGTCCTCTATGAAGAAAAGTACATACACACACACACACATACACACACACACATACACACACATACATATTTAGTGTTAGTTCTAGGAGTTCTTGTAGGTCCTCACAGATCAGTCTTCATCTTCTTCAGCATTACTGGTAGGGGCATAGACTTGGATTACTGTGATGTTGAATGGTTTGCCTTGGAAACGAACTGAGATCATTCTGTCATTTTTGAGATTGTACCTAAATACTGCATTTAGGACTCTTTTGTTGACTATGAGGGCTACCCCATTTCTTCTAAGGGATTCTTGCCCACAGTAGTAGATATAATGGTCATCTGAATTAAATTCACCCATTCCTGGCCATTTTAGCTCGCTGATTCCTAAAATGTCAGTGTTCACTCTTGCCATCTCCTGTCTGACCACTTCCAATTTGCCTTGATTCATGGACCTAACATTCTGGGTTTCTAATATTGTTCTTTAGAGCATCGGGCTTTACTTGCACCACTGGACACAACCACAGCTGGGTGTTGTTTCTGCTTTGGCTCAGGCTCTTCATTCTTTCTGCAGCTATTCCTCCACCCTTCCCCAGTACTATATTGGACACCTACTGACCTGGGGGCTCATCCTTCAATGTCATATCTTTCTGCCTTTTCATACTGTTCATGGGGTTCAGTAAAAGTGCTCAGATCCTTGCTATCAGAAGCAGCTAAGGAAATGATTTGATTTCAAAGGGCACCTGTTTTTTATAATTGAAGTACACTTGATTTATTTATAAATTTGATTTTATGCTTTGTTTAAAGATCTCACCAACGAAAAATGCTGAGATAGGTTTATGGCCTGAGAGTCAAATCCACGGTCAAATACCTATTGAGCATCTACTTTTTCTAACATGGTGCTAAGCACTAAAGGGAGTTGAAAAGAAGTAGAAAGTGTTCAAATCTTAGATTTCAGGTACTGCAACTCATTAGGAATGCAAAACTCACATTCAAGAAAGCATTGTAAAAACACATGGAAACTCGCACTAAAGAAGTTATTATGTGCTTAAATTAAGCAGTGACAAAAAAACTCCACAGCATGGAAAGAGCTTTAAATAGCAATACACATGAAATGTACTAGGTATATGTGATAGAAGAGTAGTCATTGTATCATCCAATGTAAGATTTCAGCAAACTAAAACAAATTTAAAATTTCTAGAATCTTAAGAGTCAGAAGAGCATTTACAGTTAGCTATTTGACTATCACATCTGATGCAGAAATCCCAGAAGACTGGGGGTAGAAAGGTACAAGGAGAGGCTTCCTTGCAAACATAATGAGACTAAAGATCAATTTGTAAAAGCTTTATTTACTATAACTAAGACTCTGGAATCTGCTAATTTAGAAGAAGAATGATTCTATAACACCTTCCTTGAATTGAAGGCAGAAAATTGTTGCCTGTTACTTCGATTACCTTCTGCCAGGCTAATGTAAGATCACTGCAAGTTTATGGAGGCAAGACCACCAAGAACTCAGATCGTTCAGGAATGAGTTTGGTTGTGCTCATCAGCCAAATAACCCCAATTTGTTAGGGATATAAGAAAGGGAAGTCATAAATACCACAACTGGCCTTATGACCTATTATAGAAATAAAGTCTATAGACTGTACTTTGTGTTGTGTATATAAATATTCATTCTCTTCTTTTCACCCAATATTGTATACCTGATGTTTTCAGGTGGTTACCCTTACTATTTAATTTTGGGGCTATAGATTATAAAAATGGGATTAGGAAAAAAACCTGGAGAAAGATTTGGGAAATTATTAAGAGTTCCTGGGCTTAAAGCTGGATATAGTAATAAGAGACTTTTATTTTCCAATGAATTCATTTTATTCTGGTTTACCTGGAATGTGGGGATATTTTGGAAGATGATATGGGAGGAAATGAAGGAAGTCAGACACCCGGATGATGGACTGGCATTCAAGGTAGCCTTCGTTACCAGTACGTGAATGTTACAGACTCAAAGAGCAGATCTGTAAACTGGGAAAATGTCTACATTACACAACTCAGCTGGTGGCTGAGCCTTAAGTCCCCAAGCTATGAAGCATTTACTTGTAAAAGGGGCATCACAGGGATGTCAGTGGTTGAACCTGACCTTTCAGAATCCTAGGCTGAAGGTCAACGCACATACTAATGGGTTTTGGGAATTAAAGGAACAGGCAGGGGCCAAACCCAGACTCCTAAAGCCCAGAATCTGATTGTATATCCCTCCTCCTGAAGTAAAATTTTTTCTCCCAGTTAACTGTATGGTTTTCACCTTCAAAGCCCTGCTCCAGTGTCACCTTCTTTTAAGCTTTCCGTGGCCTCCTTACATTAAGTTTCACTCTCCCTGTCCCACCAGGCCAACACTCTACCTAGTCCCATGCTTGGCCAACATAATACTCTCCTGAAAGGCGAGCACAGAATTGCTGATCCCTCATCTATGGTCTGTTCTTCTCCATTGCCCTTATCATTCATATATACACATACATTCACACATATTAATATACACATATATTTTAACTTGCTTATTTATCCTGTTTACTATCTTTCCTCACTAGAATAAAAGCCTAAAAAGGAAAGAATTTTTGTATTCTTTTTGTTGTATTTACTGCTGCATATGCTGGTGGCATAGTAATTGGATAAGTGAATGAATGAATGAATGAAGTCCTGGATTAGTCTCTGAAAAGGGAAGAATAAGAGTTTTATAGTGTGGAGGAGCTAGAAATATTTACCTCATTTATTAGCTTTCAGTACATCATGATGTGGTTTATGACTCCATGCTAAGTGGTTCATGAATTATATTATCTGGTTTTAACTATACTACTTTGGAAACATGGGTACCTTTCAAGGTTCCTGAAAAATGGAAAACCATGGTTCAGATAGAATATCTAAATTCGTAACTAAATAAAGAACAAAAAAGAGGCCAGTTTGATATTTCTTACTTATGATACAAGCTTTTTCACCAGCCATAGTATAAGATATAAACACTGACAGTCCAAGCATCTTTGATCAGAAATTGACAAAACAAAATTCATGTTGTCAAGGAGACCACATGGAAAATGCTTTGATATCCAGTATCTAAAATTGCGCCTAAAAATTCTGTGTTTTGTTGCTGTTGTTCAGTCACTCAGTTGTGTTTCACTCTTTCCAACCCCGTGAACGGCAGCACACCAGGCTTTCCTGTCCTTCAGTATTTCCCGGAGTTTGCTTAAATTCATATCCATCAAATTGATGATGGCATTCAACTATCTCATCCTCTGTCATCCCCTGCCCTCCATCTTTCCCATCAGTTTCTTTCCAATGGAGTCAGCTCTTCACATCAGTTGGCCAAAATATTGGAGCTTCAGCTTCAGCATGAATCCTTCCATGAATATTTAGGGATGATTTCCTTTAGGATTGACTGGTTTGATATCCTCACTGTCCAAAGGACTCTCAAGAGTCATTTCCACCACCACGGTGCAAAAGCATCAATACATCCATGCTCAGCCTTCTTTATAGTCCAACTCTCACATCTGTATATGACTACTGAAAAAATCATAGCCATATGGACCTTGGTTGGCAAAGTGATGTCTCTGCTTTTTAATATGTTTCTAGGTTTATCATAACTTTTCTTCCAAGGAGGAAGCATCTTTTAATTTCATGGATGCAGTCACCATCCACATTGATTTTGGAGTCCAAGAAAATAAAAGTCTGTCCCTGTTTCCATTTTTCCTCCTTCTATTTGCCATGAGGTAAGAGGGCCATATGCCATGATTTTACTTTTTTGAATATTTATGTTTAAGTAGGTTCTTTCACTCTCCTCCTTCACCCTCATCAAGTGGCTCTTCAGTTCCTTTTCACTTTCTGCCATTAGGGTGTTATCTGCATATCTGCATATCTGAAGTTGTTGATACTTCTCCCAGTAATCTTGATTCCAGCTTATGAATTATCCAGCCCAGCATTTCACACGAGGTATTCTGCATTTAAGTTAAATAAGCAGGGTGACAATATACAGCCTGATGTACTCCTCTCCCAAATTTGAACCAGTCTGTTGTTTCATGTCTGGTTTTAACTGTTGCTTCTTGACCTGCATACAAGTTTATCAGGAGACAGGTAAGGTGGTCTGGTATTCCAATCTCTTTAGAATTTTCCAGTTTGCTGTGATCCACACAGTCAAAAGCTTTAGAACAGTCAATGAAGCAGAAGTAGATGTTTTTTCTGGAAACCTCTTGCTATTCCTATGATCCAGAGGCTGTTGGCAATTTGATCTCTGGTCCCTCTGCCTTTTTAAAATCCAGCTTGTACATCTGGAAGTTCTTGGTTCACTTACTGTTGAAGCCTAGCTCAAAGGATTTTGAGCATTACCTTGCTAGCATGTGAAATGAGTGCAATTGTGCAGTAGTTTGAACATTCTTTGGCACTGCCTTTCTTTGGAACGAAAATTTACCTTTTCCAGTCCTGCGGCCACTGCTGAGTTTTCCAAATTTGCTGGCATATCAAGTATAGCATTTAAATAGCATCATCTTTTAGATTTGAAATAGTTCAACTAGAATTCCATCACCTCCACTAGATTTGTTTGTAGTGATGCTTCCTAAGGCCCACTGGACTTCACATTCCAGGATGTCTGACTCTAGGTGACTGATCATACCACCATGGCTATCCAGGTCATTACGATGTTTTCTATACAGTTCATCTGTGTATTCTGACCACCTTTCTTAATCTCTTCTGCTTCTGTTAGAGCCTAACTGTTTCTGTCCTTCATTGTGACTATCTTTCCTTGAAATGGGCTTCCCTGATGGCTCAGTTGGTAAAGAATCCACCTGCAAGGTAGGAGACCCCGGTTCAATTCCTGGGTCAGGAAGATCCACTGGAGAAGGGATAGGCTACCCACTCTTGTATTCTTGGTCTTCCCTTGTGGCTCAACTGGTAAAGAATCTGCCTGCTATGAAGGAGACCTGGGTTCTATTCCTGGGTTGAAATGATCCCCTGGAGAAGGGAAAGGCTACCCACTCCAGTATTCTGCCTTGGAGAATTTCATGGACATTATAGTCCATGGGGTCGCAAAGAGTTGGACGTGACTGAGCAACTTTCACACTTTCTTGAAAAGTTCCCTTGGTATCTCTAATCGTGAAGAGATCTCTAGACTTTTCCAATCTATTGTTTTCTTGATATACTAATGATAGTATTAGCTCTTGATTAAGAAAATATTCTACTGATGATTTTGTCTATGTCTACTCAATATGCCAGCAAATGTGGAAAATTCAGCAGTGGCCACAGGACTGGAAAAGGTCAGTTTTCATTCCAATCCCAAAGAAAGGCAATGCCAAAGAATGTTCAAACTAGTGCACAATTATACTCATCTCACATGCATGCTAGCAAAGTAATGCTCAAAATTCTCCAAGCCAGGCTTCAATGTGAACCATGAACTTCCAGATGTTCAAGATGGATTTAGAAAAGGCAGAGTAACCAGAAATCTAATTGCCTACATTTGTTGGATCATCAAAAAAGCAAGAGAATTCCAGAAAAACATCTACTTTTGCTTTATTGACTATGCTAAAGCCTTTGACTGTGTGGATCACAACAAACTGTGGAAAATTCTTCAAGAGATGGACCAGACCAGCAGACCTGCCCCCTGAGAACTCTGTATGCAGGTTAAGAAGCAACAGTTAGAACTGAACATGGAACAACAGACTGGATTGTCAAGGCTGTATGTTGTCACCCTGCTTTTTAACTTATATGCAGAGTACATCATGCAAAATGCTGGGCTGGATGAAGCACAAGCTGGAATCAAGATTGCCAAGAGAAATATCAATAACCTCAGATGCAAAGATGACACCACCCTTATGGCAGAAAGCGAAGAAGAACCAAAGTGAAAGAGGAAAGTAAAAAAGCTGGCTTAAAACTCAACATTCAAAAAATGAAGATCATGGCATCTTGTCCTATCACTTCATGGCAAATAGATGGGGAAACAATGAAAACAGTGACAGACTATTTCTTTGGGATCCAAAATCACTGCAGATGGTGATTGCAGTCATGAAATTAAAAGACGCTTGCTCCTTGGAAGAAAAGCTATGACCAACCTAGACAGCATATTAAAAAGCAGAGGCATTACTTTGCCGACAAAGGTCTGTTTAGCCAAAGCTACGGTTTTTCCAGTAGTCATGTATGGATGCGAGAGTTGGACTATAAAGAAAGCTGAGTGCCAAAGAATTGATGCTTTTGAACTGTGGTGCTGGAGAACACTCTTGAGAGTCCCATGGACTGCAAGGAGATCAAACCAGGCAATCCTAAAGGAAATCAGTCCTAAATATTCATTGGAAGGACTGATGCTGAAGCAAAATTTCAATACTTTGGTCACCTGATGCAAAGAGATGACTCATTTGAAAAGACCCTGATTCTGGGAAAGATTGAAGGTAGGAGGAGAAGGGGACGACAAAGGATGAGATGGTTGGATGGCATCAGCGAGTTGATGGACATGAGTTTGAGCAAACTCCAGAAGCTGGTGAATGTCAGGGAAGCCTGGCATGCTGTGGTCCACGGGATCACAGAGTCGGACATAACTAAGTGACTGAACTGAGCTCAAGTCCTTTTAGAGGGCTTCCCTATGGCTCAGTGGTAAAGAATCCACCTGCAATGCAGGAGATGCAATTTCAATGCCTGGGCTGAGAAGATCCCCTGGAGAAGGAAATGGCAATCCACTCGCTTATTCTTGCCTGGGAAATCCCATGAATAGAGGAGTCTGGAAGGTTACATACAGTCCATGGAGTCACAAAAAGTTGGACATGACTTATCAACAAAACAACAATAAGGACTCCTTTTAAAATGACTACTTTCACAGTATAAATAATATTTGTTCACTAGCCTGGATAATCCCATGGACCTAGAAGCCTGGTGTGGTATATTCCACAGGGTCACAAAAAGTTAGACATGACTGAAGCAACTAGGCATGCATGCATGCACATATTTTATAATTTATAAATAAATAAATATACATGTAATGGGGATGTGTACTCTAGAAATTATTATTAATAGGAGTGTACATTTTAAAAAGTCTGATAACAACTGGACTATATTAACATTCTGTCTTTAGAAAAGCTATTACTAAGAAAACAAAACAAAATCATTTTATTCTCTAAATAAAATGGAATCTGATCACTAGCTTATTATGAATAAAATTCTAAAAGAACAAGTAACTCATTTAAGTTCCTGCCTTATAATGGACAGTTTTGTAATATCTTTTGGAAGATAAATGCTTAAAGATGATTTTGTAAAAAAAATATCTCATCCTCTTGACTAATTTCCCAGTGGGAAGTGCTGACTGTTATTGATAAAAACGATACCGACGGTCATTGCCTTGATGGCACTTTGAAGAATATAGTCGGAGACAAAAGTCCTATAAAAGGTGCATGTCACAAAATCATCTGAAACCTCTATTATGCTCTTGGGCTATTTTAACCAGTTACACTGTTACATTTATTTCATTAGTTCTTTTGACTATTTCTTAGGTTGAATGATTTGATTTAAATTCTCTGTTAAGCTTAAAGTCTAGTGTGAAGAAGACCAATGCAAATATAAGTGGTTTCAGCAAGGTATAAAATATTTACACTGTCTCTCACTCCCGTGTTACTTATAAGATGGCAAGTAATCAGTTACACTGCAAAACGCTGGGAGGGGAGCAGAGAGCTCCGGGTACACAGGGCACTACCCAGCCCAGGGAAGCGATGTTCAGTTATCATGGTGACTGTCATCTTAACAATTGTGCAAGTACATCATTCACTGGGGGTGACTCGAAACAGATGAAGAGGAGCTGAAAAATGGAAGAATTTTCCTTGTTTCGTGTCTCTCTGATAACTAGGCAGACTATGGAGCATGAAAGATGAGGCCTGCCCAATTCAAACCAGAGCACGTAGTCACCATCTGGGCATTTTAAAAGTAGGACACATGAAATGCTCAGATGTATCCCCCAACAGGGTGCAATAATACAGCAGTAAAAAGAAAACCACAGTGAACTATGGCCACTTTCACACTTGCAATCATTCTGGTACAAGAAGCGGCAAGGATTTTCCAAAAACCTCCCTAAGATGCTCAGGTGCATGTTAACTGCTTATACGTTTGATGCACAGTGGTACATGGCATGCACACATATCCAGCAAAGGGCATCCTCCTTGTGGAAAGAAAGGGGACAGACCATTATCGATGGAGTGCTCAGCTGGAGGGCTCAAGCCTGAAAATACTCAGTATGCTAACATAGTCAGAAACAGTTACTGCTGAAACAAATACTGACTTTTAAAGTGATATATTTGGCATTCAAAGGTGTACCCAACTGAATCGTTTCTTTTAGATTCTGTCAGATGGAAACCTTTATCTTTCTGAACTAGAATTACTAAGTTATTTAAAAGTTAATAAACAAAGAGCATTAACATATCTTTTCGGATCTTGAAGGTGAGGTGAAGATTTCTTTTTCTGGAAACCTATATAAGCGTCTATAGATTCCCAAAGCATGCAATCCAGTAACACTGCATGGCGCATCACTACCGCATCAGTGAAAAGAAAATCCTCAAACCTTCATTCTCTTCCAGTTTATTTTTCCGATGTATGTTTTCCAATGAAAAGAGAGCATCGTTTACAGGAATAAATGTCAGCTATTATAGAACTATATGCTATTTGGCCACCCAATGAAAATGCATACGTTAATATATTTAATGCATATATTTAAATGAATTTAAATTATACAGATAGATTGTGTTAGAATCCCTGCTTAAGTTCACTCACATTTGTAGTAAAAATGAATATTCACAATAGCAAGTAAACTCACAGGCCCCTCATTTATAGACTTGCAGCTTCAAGAACAGAGAGGCTGCAGGATGGCAATGCTTATTGTAAAAAAAAAGAAAGAAAAAAAGCACAAAAACATCCTAATGATAACTGATGGGAAGAATTTAAGACTGTTTTGTTTTGTTTTGGTTTTTTGCCTTAGGAAGGAAAGACATTCTAAGGAAATGAGAGAATTAAAGAGTAATATATATTTAGGAAGAAAATGTACAAAGAGAATCTTTCCATTTAAATTCCTTGCTTCCAGTTGAAACTCCAGATACACTTAAGAGGATTCCTCCAGATTTCTTCTGGACTTTCCCAGAGTTTTTTTTTTGTCTGTGTGTGTGGGGGGGAGGGCAGGGGAGGTGCCTCTTCATTTATGATTTTTTATCTATTCCTTGCTAAGAGTTCTTATCAGTCAATCTAACCATCCCATTTCTCCTGCCTGTTTTGTAATGAATAAATAGCACACACTGTTAATTGGCCACCTGGGGTTCAGAGCGTGGAAATGTGGAGTTGGTGTCTGAAGGCTGCAATGTGCTGACAGTGGACTGACCACACTCTATTTCACAGGACTGAAACCCAAGCCTCCTTGCCGCCCCTCCCCCGCTCCATTTCTTGACTGTCTGTGAAGCTAATATAATTTTTTAAAGTGATTTATCTCTAACAGATGGGGCCATCCAGCCACAGGGACCTGGATGCACAATGCCCCTCACAACTTTAATTTCTGGATGTGATAAGCATATATTCCACTAGTAAATAATTATCACTCTGTTAAGGACAGGATGCCAAGGTGTGAGGTATCATGACCAGGTACTTCTGGGCAGAAAGGACACATCAGTGGGCTCTCTTGAGGCTGTTACCATCCTTAACCTAAATGTGCTCATTATCGTATTTCTAGAATGTGGTCGGTCACGAAGGAAGAGCATTAGTCACGGTTTAATGTACACAGCAATGCTCAGGAAGCTAATTTTAGGTATATATTAAGTTTTTTGGTAAATCAGGAATGACACAGGGTAAGGTAAGAAAAGATGGCGACACAGGTCCCGCACGGAGAAAACCGAGATGACCTCAGAAGAGTGACTGGCAATTCCTTTCCCCTCCTTCTGTATGTGGCTCTGTGGCATCTCAAGGGTAGTACTCGGGGCTGTGACCTCACCGCTTTGGCTGTGGTCAAGGCTTCAGTTTTGAAGCCTGGTGCGGTGGCCCCAGGCCATCGCCCCAAAGCCAGGGAAGACCTCACAGTCTTACCTGATAAGGTTGGAGTGGGATTGAGCACTGCCCACAGCTAAGTGAGACATCACCTGAACACTGTGAACTTTAGGTATTATTTTACTTTATAATTAGAATTCCCAGATTCTCTGGGATATTCTTTTCTTCTTTGTCTTCTTTTGGCCATGCCATGCAGCATGCGGGCTATTATTTCCCTGATGAGCAACTGAACCCGTACCCCTCTCATTGGCAGTGCAGAGTCTTAACACTGCACCACCAAGGAAGTCCCACAGGTAAAATTTTAAATGAGTTTAGTATCTCAGGTCAGCTTTGGAGAAGAAGACTCAGTAGCCTGCCCTTTCCTTTCTCAGTACTGTCACCTCGACTCTTGGGTCAAGAGTTGCCACAAGACCATTCTTCTATTAATGTGACTTGTTAAGTGGCACATGCTTCTGGCAAAGAGTTGGTAGGGAAGGAAGGGGGAATAATAAAAAAGAAAGACAACTTTTTCTTTTTCTTTTAAAAAGTTCTGAATGAGCCTCTCCAGAAAGAACCCTGTTAATACACAAGCACAATAACACTGTCACATACTGATTTTTCTGTCAATCTATTTCAGATCATAAGAACTAACATCCACTGAGTTATTTATTTTGTTTTGGCTACTCTATGGGGCTCTGCTCCTAGACCTAACCTCCCCAAGGCGCACCAAGGAAGATGCTGAGACAGTCTCTAGCTCATTCTTGCCTGGCCCCCCAGGACCCAAGTCATTGACTACCTCACTTGACAGCTTTGCTAGGCATCTTTATTTATTTTAAATAAAGCTGTCTTAATATCAGCCCACTAAATGGGGAGAGATTAAAAAAAATATCCCCCTCTCTGCCTCCTGAACCAGAGATATGCCTTCGGATGCTTATTATAAAAATTAGACTTCTGTTTCTTTGCCTGAGTAAGGAAATGTCAGTTTCTCCTCGCTCTGAATCTTATTCATTGTTTAAGGCACAGCCCTATCCCTAGAGTCTTCTTTAAACTTTTCAGACCAAGTGATCCTTTAATTCTTTGAATCCATTATAAATGGTTTTCTATATTTCTATTAGACAACCATATTAAGCTATGCAGCATCTCTCACTCGTATGGAGCTATGGCTTGTGGCTTTCATTTATTGGTTTGGCCAAAGGTTTGTTCAGATTCTCTGTAACATCTTATGGAAAAACCCAAGTAGACCTTTTGGCCAACCCAATATTCAGCTGTTTCTAAATAACATCTTATTTCCTACAGGCTGATAACTCAAGAGGCAGCACTGTTAGTAGAAAGAACAGACTTCAGAATTAATGAGACCTGAAACTGAACCATGTGTGACCATGGGCATGTCTTTGAGCTTCTGTTTCTTCACTAATAAACTGTAAATAAAAATGCTCACTGCACAAAGTGGATATTAAGATGAAATGAGATAGCATGTGTAACATGTCCACAATATGTTTTATGTAGAAAGTTTCAGCCAATAACTGCTTATTGATTAAAACTGGAAGACACTATACTTTGCTGGTGGTGCAGTGGTTAAGAATCCATCTGTCAGTGCAGAAGACATGGGTTCCATCCCGAGTTTGGGAAGATCCCACATGTTGTGGGGCAACTAAGCCCATGAGCCACAACTACTGAGCCCATGTGCTGCAACCACTGAAGCCCACGTGCCCTAGAACCATCTTTGCAGCAAGAGAAGCCACCACGATGAGAAGCCTGCAAACCACAGTGAAGAGTAGCCCCTGCCTGCCACAACTAGAGAACGCGTATGTGCAGCAGTGAAGACCCAGCACAGCCAAAATAAATACATACAATAAAAAAGGAAGGATTTAAATGATTCTACCTCAACTGGATTTATCTGTAAACATATAAATTTCCTCTTAAGCTAAATACATAGCATTACCAAGCAATTACAAAAATTCTAGAATATGATTATAGTCTGAATAGAAACAAGAGACAAAATGCAAGTTTCCTCATGCTTATTACACAGTATATATCAATTCATCAATCCATTTATTCATTACACAAATGTCTGTCTAAAAGTGACATTGTTCTAGGTTATGGGAATAAGGGAAATAAGTAAATGAAAAAATCCCTGCTTTCATGGAGCTTATATTCTGGGTGGAGAGACAGACAGTAAATGAGATACATGAGTGAAAATATATACTGCTGCTGCCGCTGCTGCTAAGTCGCTTCAGTCGTGTCCGACTCTGTGCGACCCCATAAACGACAGCCCACCAGGCTCCCCCGTCCCTGGGATTCTCCAGGCAAGAACACTGGAGTGGGTTGCCATTTCCTTCTCCAATGCATGAAGGAGAAAAGTGAAAGTGAAGTCGCTCAGTCGTGTCCGACTCTTAGCGACCCCATGGACTGCAGCCCACCAGGCTCCTCCACCCGTGGGATTTTCCAGGCAAGAGTACTGGAGTGGGGTGCCATTGCCTTCTTCAATATACTGCTACATAATATTAAATATTAAAGAGAAAGATGAAGCAGGGGAGAGGGATAGAAAGTGTATGTGTGGTGGAGGAAGGGGACTGAAATGATAGCAAGGTAGGCCAGGCACTTTGGTATAAATGGAAAAAAAAAAATTTGACGGGGTCAGGTCTTCCTCAAATATGAATGGTGTTTACTGTACAATTATCTTGATTAAGCATCCTCTTAATTCTGTGACTCAAAGAACAGGATCTGTTTCTTTGCAAACAGAGCAGAATTTGTACTTTCAATGCTACTTGTCACCATTTAGGAAGAGGATGGGGTTTTGATGCTTCTCCCCACCAAGAGAAATACTTAAAAAGGTCAACTTCCATCATTCCATTTAGCATTCATTAGCTCTCCCCTCACTTGGGGCAGGATATATACCGAGGCCCATGAGGTCTCGCGAGTCTTGTTTGGAAAAACACTCTTGTCGGGGCACAGGAGAGAATTAGGGTAAATCCCCAGACAGGGCTTTTCTCTCTGGAAAATTGCCAGAGGGGACCATGCTCTTGACATTACAGAGCTAAAGAAGAGTTTTCAAGACTCTTTCTATTTCCATCCGAGTTCTTTTGTATGCTGGGTTGCCTGCCATTATGTTTATGTAATTCTGACAGTGTTCTTAATGACACACTAACAGATTGTAAAACACGCTGCTGGCATTTACTTGTTTTTTATATTTTTAAAACAATGTCCTTCATGTAACAGTAGTTAAGCGCGGCAGAAGGACATCATCAGAGGCATGGTTAAACTGTAATTTACACCATTAGGAAGGCAGGAGCAATTTTTATTGCCTGGCAATTTTCTTGCTGAAATATTTGGACCATATGGCTCAATTTGTGTAATAACCTTAATTTCTGCACCCTTCAGGTCTGCCTCCATCTCCTACGGAATGGTAAAATGCGGTTTAGCAGAAAAGGCAACTGTCTATACTTAGAGAGTTGAGATTAATAACTTGTCACGTCCTGTTTTTGGTGAAGGAATTCGAACAGCAGCCAGATGGTATCTCTACAAATAACTGTCAGGGGTCTTGATCTAATCAATACAATGTATTAATACATCTCCCTTTGCTGTTTCTCCAGGGGCCAGTGCACAACATCTGGAAAGAGTGGGGGGGCCCGCCAAGTAGAAAGCCGATTCTTTTCAGAATCAAACTGAGCCCAATTAATTTTTCATGTATCCTTGATAACTGTTTCATAATGAGCTATGCGTCTTGACGGATTTGGGGTTGGCAGAGCAGGCTGCCCCTGCTTTCTATCCCCATTCAGTCCACTTATAGAAACCAACCCATTAATCAAGCTATCTGGCATAAAACCTGAATCTCAGCTCAGCAAGAGATCAATAACCATCCTAAAAAAACACAGAACCAGCCACTAATGGGCACAGGTATCCAGCCATGACACTAGTAATTGCTTGAGCAAAAATAAAACTCTGTATCATAATCACCCAATAGGAACTTACATGAGAAAATTCATTACTTGTGTCTTGTCAAAAAGTAACATTTACATGCATTAAAAAAATATTGTAATTTTAACCATCTAGACATGACTATTATCTTTCAGAGGTAGACAATGCACCTTTTTGAATGGATTAAAACTCTCTGATTTTGTAATGTGAACATTTAATAATTTAAGTATCATAGAAAATGTTTAAAAATTAGTTATTTCACTTATTTTAAATTCAGAGTACCTGAGGGACTCCTTCATACAATCTTTAGCCCAACTATATATGATGCACAGCGAGCCTACTGTGGTGAGAACTCTGATGTGACATCTCCTGGGTCAGAATTCTTCCCTTTTTGGCTGCCTTAATGGTGAGATTTATAATACAAACCATCAACTCGTTCCTTTCCCAATGGTTTCATCTCAAACCCTTACTCCCTGACCAAATTCAAAGCAGTGCTTGTACTTTTCAGCTAGCACATCTCTTTTAGCTTGACAGGCAGGGATTTCTGCATTCTGAGTTCCTCAAAAAGAGAGACCCAACATCTTTGTCTATGGAGAAAAATTCAGAGCAGAGAAGGGGAGATGGAGGAAACACACATGGCATACGTCCTGAATTACGGCTTGCTTGGTGAAACAGTCCTTGGCGGCTCTCAGACAACAGGTGGAAACCTGTTTTGCCTTTAGGAGAGTCTGAGATTTTCATTAGGAAAAAACTCCTGGGAAGTACTGCCATAGAGACAGTCCTTCATTGGCTGATAATCTGATCAAATCCTGCCAAGATGATAGAAAGGTCTAAGGAATCATCCAGGAACTTGAGGGTGATGCCACATTCATCTTTTCTGACAGCAGGACTAAGACTCATGATTCTCTGTGTGTTCAGTCAACGCTTTGTGGTTCCAGAGAGTGAGTGCTGGGTTTGGAAGCAGAGGAAGGAGTTAGGACAGCCCCAGGTTCTTTTAAATGTTTGTAAGTACAGTCAATGCTTATGCACAACCAAAAATAATTGCTTATTATTTTGTAATTTATCCCTCCCTTTATTTGCTCTAATAACACCATGGGCCCCAGAGAGGAGAGACTTTGCATCTGTTGTAGCTTCTGTGCATGACAGAGTCTGAAAAGAAACTTAAGGTGAACAGCTGATGAATGGAGGAGTCCCATAATATTTCTTGGTCTTGATCAACCACTTTAGATTTTGTGTGTATTGGTCCTCAAATGCAAACAACGCACAGTTTTCACACGTGCATTAGTTTTCAGACAAGCTCAAGTTTTCAACTTTCACTTTGTTTACTGATGCTCATTGTGACGGAGAAGGCAATGGCACCCCACTCCAGTACTCTTGCCTGGAAAATCCCATGGATGGAGGAGCCTGGTGGGCTACAGTCCATGGGGTCGCTAAGAGTTGGACACGACTGAGCGACTTCACTTTCACTTTTCACTTTCATGCATTGGAGAAGGAAATGGCAACCCACTCCAGTGTTCTTGCCTGGAGAATCCCAGGGACGGCAGAGCCTGGTGCGTTGCCGTCTATGGGGTCACACAGAGTCGGACATGACTGAAGCGACTTAGCAGCAGCAGCAGCTCAGTGTGAATGAACAGAAAGTATCCTGATTATGGTATGATTCTAGTGGAGTTGCATCGCATCAAACAAGAAAGCTATTTCAACAAATGGATTACAGGACACACTACAATCTGAGATTTGGGATCCACATACATGGTATTCATAATTTTCAATTTTGAGAATTTCATTAGCAAAATATTTAATACATACAAATTTAAACCCTCTGTGACAAAAAGAAAATGCTATTTTGGGGCCTCCTACTTCACAGCTATCATCCCCAAGGCTAGCCATTGGAACTTAGTAACATCCAGCTACAGCATTAACAAGATGTTTCACCTTAAACATTATATCGAGATAAAAAAAGATCCATTTAGAAACCCATCACATATGTATTCACAGGTGGTGGGTGTGGGTCATTGCATTTGGATTAAAAAGCAAATGTCTCTCTCTACATGAGAGGTCACTGGCTGGTGTAAGGCAAAATCTTTTCACTGTTCGGCATAATTAAAATATTCCAACAGTGGTTTCAGTAATTTAAAAATCACGGTATTGTTGTAATATTTTTCTAGGCTTCAGGAGCTCACCATTGTTTGGCCCAATCAAATCTGGGAACACTGGAGAAGTTATCACCCATCAAGGTAATTACTTTCAAGTTGAAATAATTACTCTATCAATGTTAATGGTCTTTCAACTTCAATAAAGCACTCACCTGCCGATAATCACGGCTAACCTCTTGCTCTAATGCAATTCCCTCTCTATTTAGTAGGTTATATTACAGCCGTTACAGTGGTCACTTGTCCTGAACAGCTGCTGAATTTCACTTTGATCGGCTGTGAACCATAAAAGAATTGGTCATCTGTGTATGATTCCCCCTCACCCAGAAGCCCTTGCAGAGCTCAGAACGTGATCTCTTGGCTACAAAGGGGGATTTGGGAGCAGCCATCTTGTCTCAGGTACTGGTGACTTTGCACTGGCGACAAGAGCCCTGGAGTTCAATTAGCTTCTGCCCTTCACTGCCATTTACAGCTTGCTGTCTCTGCTAAATAGTGCATATTCTGAATTTATGACCTGGGCCTGTTTAGAGTGTGGGCTAGTTCCTTTTACTTTCATACATATATTTGTGTACATATCCATATATACATATATTATTAAAAATTTTTTTTCTTTGGCAAAAGTCACATAATATAAAACATATTATTTTAACCATCTGGAACTATGCAGGTCAGCACTAGGTACTTTCACATTGTGGAGTTCTCACATCATCCATCTCCTGAATTTGTATCTTCCTAAACTGAAACTCTTTCCCCATTAAACTCTTAACTCCCCATCCCCTCTCCCCTTCCCAGGCATCTACCAATGTACTTTCTGACTCTATGAATTTGACTATCCTAAGTATATCGTAATAAATGGAACAAACAGTATTTGTTAACAAGGCTCTGAGAAAAATCTTGGTGTCTACATAGAGCTTCCTTATAATTCAGTTAAAGAGCAGGAAAAAACAACAGACCTGAGTTAAAGGGCAAACAGTCTTCCCACCCGTGTCCCATACACTGATGGCAAAAGTGAAGTGGGTGGCTGCCAACTTGGCTGCATCTGTATGATTGGGAAGTGTGTGTGTGTGTGTGTTTTGTTGATATGATCTCAGCTCCAAGGGAGTGGGCAGGGTCCTGTGAGTGTCACAGCAGGTAAACAGAGCAGCATCTAGAGTGGAAATGGCCTGAGGACTCTTAGGGTGACCAGTGTGAGATGTTGATGGTCCTGAGGGGAGACGGGTCAGGACTAAACCTCAGGGAGATGAAAAGCATATTCTCGCTCTGGGAAACTTAGGAAGGAAACAGAGTCTAACCCAATATCTGAGATATTACCTGGAAATTAACAGTAAGGTATGAGGAAATGTTTAAACTTGCAAGCTCAGCATTTTGTTGCAAGGTAAGGCTTGCTTAAAAGAAACACAACCTAAGTTTTCCCAAAGGGGTTTCTTAGGTGGCTCAGTAGGTACAGAATCTGCCTGCCAGTGCAGGACATGCAGGAGACATGGGTTTGATTCCTGGGTCTGGAAAATCCCCTGGAGTAGGAAATGGCAACGCACTTCAATATTCTTGCCTGGAAAATTCCATGGACAGAGGTGTCTGACAGGCTCGAGTCCAAAGGGTCACCCATGGGGTCACAGAGTTGGACATGACTAAACACAGCACAGCAATACAGGTTTTCCAGTCATGACAAAATTCATATAGTTGCTTTATCCAAGCCTAATATTTTCTGCATTTGCTCATTTTTTAAAAGCCTCTGTTATTCAAAATAATAGGATATCTGA